>NC_084588.1:14271928-14484428 GCF_033807715.1 Cololabis saira | reverse complement strand
TACTGTTGAAATACTTTGTGTTGTGTTTTAATAGGTGTCTCCTCCTAAAATAATTTTATAATGAGGTCACCAGTGGAAAGGAGAAAGGTGTAGGTTTGTACCAGCACATTCAAGGACACAAACTCATCTCATTAATTTCTGTGAGACGGTGGTGTTTAGATTCACCTGCTGACCGCCAGACATGTATGAAATGATTAACTAACCAGTAGATAATGAGAACTGGTTGCATAAAACAACAAAGACTGATGACTTTATGACTCTGTCGTGGACGGAGCGGCTACAGGTTTAGAAACACAAAAGCAACTGGATTAGAGGTTGGACAGGTTTGGTGCTGGAGTTATGTACCTCTCATTTTAAGTGTTTTCATTTTTCTTTTACTTTTGTTTTGTTTTCGGTGAGATGTCATCCTGCAGCGAATGGTTGCTGGATTAGTTTCCTAACATCCTTTTAGTCTCTTAATTTCCTTTTAGTCTCATATCTTCCTCCATTCTTGAAAAACAATTAAGCATTGAAAGACAAAAAGACTGCATCTGCTGTGAGACATGGAGGAGACTCGATTCTGTTCTGGAGCTGCTTTATTCTCTGACCAGAACACGTGTCCACCTGTGGACAAGTTTCC
Organism: Cololabis saira; assembly: GCF_033807715.1. Taxonomy (NCBI): domain Eukaryota; kingdom Metazoa; phylum Chordata; class Actinopteri; order Beloniformes; family Belonidae; genus Cololabis; species Cololabis saira. Next base: position 14,483,809 of record NC_084588.1, on the reverse strand, counting down.
CTGACTGTTACACTCATCACTGGATTGAAGTAATCCACTCAAAAGGTTGTGAAACTAAATGTTAAGATGAGGATCTGTTATTTTTTTCCAGACTTGTTAAACTTTTCTGTAAAGATGCTGAACTTGTGAATTCTGTGAAGCAGCAGTCAAAGTTACAAAATGTTCTGCTTTGTTTCTTTTCATGCAGGAAGACTGTTTTAACTGTGATTCACCTACCAGTAAATGTGACTTCTTCTCTGTGATTTCTGGGCCAGAACATCCGGCTGCGGCAGTTCAGCAGCTCGTTATCTGAAAGTTGCAGATTTTTGTACCCTGCAAGAGACGAGACCCAGGCGGCCCGCGGGGACGGCAGGATCTTATTAATTAGTAATAAGACCCGGTTTGGGCTTCGCTGTCACATTTTTCACATCTCAGCTGGGTCCGCATTTAGGCTGCGCCTCGATTAGTCCCACGGCCGTGCAGAGACGGTGGTGTTGGTGGGTCACAACTGAACCGAGCCTCAGTTTCTCTGCAGGTTTCTTTTCATGAGCTTCAAGAACGTCACCGTTTTGTTTCAGAGGGAAGACAACATGCTGGGACCAGCGACAGCCTGGAGCCGGATACTCAAGGAATACTTCAAATACTGAAAAAAATTATGAATGCAGCTTTTCCTGCACACAAAAGTAACACGAGAGCAACGTGGTCCCTTGTGGATCCTTCTGATCGGATGCACACGTGTGTTAAGCCTGATATGGGGAAGTGGAAATATAAAAAAAAAAAAACACCAGTAAAGTTTTTTAAATGATTATTAATTACTCTAGTTGCTATAAACCCCTAGCTCTTCCAATAGTCGTGCAGGGATGGCTGTTCGGTCTGAAAACTTTGTACAACTGCTATTTTTAAGATGTGATGGAGCGTTTACAGATGGTTCTGGTCTTGTAGCTCAAAGTGACAGCTGGCCCATGCTCCACTGCTCCTGAGGTCTCCTTCAGAGACAAACATGTCCCGTTTGTACGTCTGTGTCCGCCTCCTGACCATCTAGCCGTTCCCCGCCCCCCCCTGTAACCGGCGGAGCCAGGCAGTTTCCACCCGGGGGGTCAGGGTGGGGTCAGTGGAGGTTAAGGGTGGCCGAGAAACACAATCATATGGGAGTAAAGATGTAAGTTACCATAATGCAACCAGCTTCAGACTGATTGGTGGTGAGATAACTGTTGTTTAGTGTACATAACAACAACAACAACAGAGTCCTCTTCTCAACAGTCAGCCGCCTGATTCAGACACCCAAAACCCTCCCACCAGACAGTTCCACAGATCAGTGCACTCCTGCTTTCCTGGACTTCTTCAGCTCTAAAATCAACACTATTCACCAACAACTGGCCTCATCCTGCACCGCATCAAACGATCCAACCTGGATGATCACCACCGGCCAACCTCTCACCAGCTACCTCTCCGACTTCACCCCAGTATCAGAACACACAATCTCAGAAGTCATCTGCAAAGCCAAACCCACCACCTGTCAGCTTGATCCCCTTCCCACCTCCCTCGTCAAAGCCTGTCTGCCATCCATTTCTCCCATGATCACTAACATAGTTAACTCCTCCCTCACCTCTGGGACTGTACCCCCCACTCTCAAACTGGCTGCACAACTACAGTCCCACCTTGACACAAACAACCTCCATGAACAATTTAAATCCGTCTTCCGTCCTAAACCCAGCACTGAAACAGCCCTGGTCAAAATCACTAACGACCTCCTCCGTGCAGCTGACGCCGGACTACTCACTATCCTCATCCTCCTGGACCTCAGCGCAGCATTCGACACCATCTCCCACACACTACTCCTGGTGTCGCACTACCTCACTGACCGCCAACAGTTTGTACAAATAAGGGACCACAAGTCTGGGTGTTCAGGTGTTTCACTGGGTGTCCCCCAGGGGTCAGTCTTGGGACTACTCCTCTTCATTATCTACCTCCTCCCCCTTGACACAATCCTTCGTCATCATGGGATCCACTTCCATTGCTATGCTGATGACACACAGGTCTACATCTCCCACCTCCCTCATCACCTGCCTCGAAGACATCCAGAGCTGGATGAGCAGGAACTTCCTAAAGCTGAACGGCAACAAAACTGAGGCCCTGCTCATCGCCTCCAAATCCTCAATCACCAAATCTCAACACACCCCAGTCCCACCCATCTTCATTGATGGATTCCCTGTACCCTTCTCCCCCCAAGTCAAAACCCTCAGCGTCATCCTGGACAGCACCCTCTCTTTTGCACCTCACATTCAAAACATCACCCGGTCTGCCTTCTTCCACCTCCGTATCTTCAGACTCCGCACATCACTGTCGCAATTCAGCACCGAAATTCTGGTTCTCGCCTTTGTCACTTCCCGCATGGACTACTGCAATGCCCTCCTCACCGGACTCCCCACCAAACTCATTAACAGACTGCAAATCATCCAGAACTCGGTCGGGCGAGAACTAAGTTATTTTCAGGTAAATCTTGCACTTTCATCTGTCATAATGTTCATATATGGTTCCCAGAGTTCAACAAAGTCCTTTCGTTTTCCCTTAGCAATGTACGTTAGTCTTTCCAGTCCAATACAGCCAGAAAGCTCCCTTATCCACATTCTCAACATAGTGCAACAGCTCTCCTGGCCTGAAGAAGTCCAAGGTCCAGAACTGTATATTGCTTTGATGTTTGTAGGAAGTTCTTTGGGTTTATTCCAAGCACACAGTTTGGCATTTAGGGGGACTTTAGCATTAAACATCTCTGACAAACAATTTACAGTATAACATCCTTCCAGAAGTTTTGGATCTTCAGGCATTCCCATCAGCAGTGAAATAATGTTCCCTTCTCACTCAAACATTTTGTACAGTCATCTGGAATGTTAACATTCATATGGGGGAGTTTGACTGGGGTTATGTACACTCTCATTAACCACTTGTATTGGAGTAGTCGAGCCCTTGTGTTTATTGTTTGTTTTTGAGCTTTTAAACATGCATCATTTCCTCTAATTTAGATAAAGATGGTAAACACATAAACTGTTTGTGTTTTGAAGACATATAGCTTTTTAACTGCAAATATTTGAAGAAGTGTGTAAGCAAATGTAAGCAAAACCCTGTCTACATAAAGATCCTTTACTTTCTGAATACCTTTTACATTCCCATTTACAAATCCCCAGCCAGGTGTAAACTGTTCACAATACAGGCACAATACAGGCATATCACCTATATGTTTGTGTGCGGCATACCAAACTGAGACTGTATTTTTAAGGAGAGGATTTTTAATATGTCTTCTCAGTGTCTTAATGTCTGAAGAATATAGATATAGACTCAATGGTAGATCTGGGGTGGACTCTTGCTCAATGCTTACCCAGGCAGGGGCTTCCGTTGTACTGAAATAATATGATGCTGAGGTTAATTGGGCAGCCATATAATACTTCCTGAGATTGGGAAGTTGGAGTCCTCCCCTCTCATAAGGTAGATATAATAGTTTAAAACGAATTCTGGCTTTCCTATCATTCCAGATGAATTGACTTAACAGTTTTTTAAGTTTGTCATAAAACAAATTTGGTCAAATTTGGTAAACTCTATAGGCAGCCCATCTGGCAGAGCCGTCTAGGAGATTTGCGAGGCCCTGTGCCAAATGGCTGGGGGGGGGGCCATGAAATGTTTGGGTTTTTCGGGTCAAATCGAGTGTCTATATGCGCAATTTTAACTCTGCAATTAGCAAAATACTGGATACCTTCCCCTGCCTCCAGTGGCGGAGCGCAGGTCTCAGTACAGAGGGGGCGGAGCATTCTTAATGGGCCCTTATGATAGTCAATTTAACGTTCAACAATACCTCATCCTACCCATCAAACAACATTTATTCTCACTTTTATTGAGCCAAGCAAGTCCATAGGCCTATGCTGCAGAAAGCAGAGTAAAGTCACAAACTTGTTCAGAAGAACACACACATAGGCCTGACAGCTGTCAATCACATGGCACTGAAAACTCAGATAGTCACGGACTGACTCAGTTCCATCTTTGATACAGCTTAAATACAAAAATAAAACATAACTGGTCTAAAATTACACAATCTATTTAGATAGATATAGACACAGCGGTCTATAACATCATTTCTGAGCTCTATAACAGAGAATAGACTCGGCGGTCTAGTTGACAACAACACAAAGCTCATTAAAATAGGCAGGTGGTCAAGGCTACCACAACATTCTGATAAAGAAATTATTTACGAAGGTTACATTACACTGACTCACAGAGCCATCTGGGAGATTTGTGAGGCCCTGTGCGAAATGGCCGGGGGGGCCCTCGAAATTTTTGGGTTTTTCAGGTCGGATCGGGTGTCTATATGCGCAATTTTAACTCTCCAATTAGCAAAATACTGGATACCTTCCCCTGCCTCATCATCATCTCTTGCCTCGACGCGGGGCCCCGCGGCTGCTTGAGACCCGGTCGGATCGGTGATTTTTGTAACAAATTTATCAAACGATTATAAGGGAAAGAAGGAAAAAAAAAGAAAAACGGCCCATAGCGCGAGGCCCCGTGGGGTCGCACGGTTCGCACACCCCTTGCGGCGGCCCTGCACACACACACACACACACACACACACACACACACACACACACACACACACACACACACACACACACACACACACACACGACTCTCAGCAGCAGCAAGTTGATGTGATAATAACAGCCCATTGAATAGACTTCAGATGGAACTGTCAGAGCGAATTTTTTTTTTTTTTTTGAGAGCGCTTGTGCGCCCCCACGGGGATTGCGCCCTGGGCAGTTGCCCATATTGCCCATAGCAAAAACCGATCCCTGTACGTCATCATCGATCACTTGTCAAAAGAGCACAGTAATCCTACAGCCTAAACATGAGCGGGAGTTATAAACACAAAAGTGGAGCGATAAAACTGCCCAAGAGTTCGCCACCCTTGTCTTGCCTAAGCGGGGAATCGACGATGAAAAAAACTGGGAATATTTCCGTATTTCGTCAGCTTCATTTGACGATATTTTGCATCGGATTACCCTGCTGATTCAGCACAAGACCACACACACCGCTTGCGTGACCGCTGCAGAGCGGCTGGCCGTCACCCTGCGCTTCATGGCGACCGGGATGAGCTATCAAGCTGTAGCAGCCACAGTGGGACGTATCGTGCGTAGAAGTGAGAAAGACAGAGCACTAGTAAATGTGTGATTGTGTGATTGAATGTATAAAAAAAGTCAGTACAACAGGACTCAAATTAAACATTTATTAACATATATATTTAAACAAAGTAATAATAATAATAATAATAATAATAATAATAATAATAATAATAATAATAATAATAATAATAATAATATACATAAAATATACATAAAATATACATCATAATATACATAAAACAGTAAAAAGGGAAAATTGCAAAAAATAAAACTATTGATGATAGCCTTGCACGAGCTGCGTAATGTCTTTCATTAGGCGCATTGCAGCATCTTGAGGTAGTTCCTGCATGAACATCTCCACCCAGTTTGTGAAACTAGTGAAAATGTTTTGCGGCGCACGCCTCTCCTCCTCCTCCCGTGCACGCCTGTCCTCCATTAGCTCCTGAAGATGCTGGACCACGGCTGCATCCGAGGGCTCGGAAACTTGGCCCCGCTTCCTTTTCTGCCTTGGATCCGATGGTGTAGCAGGCGTGCATGGCAGTGTGGTCGTGGCTAATGCCGATGGCTCTTCTTCAGCGCCTCTAGCGGGACCAGCGCCACTGCAGCAAGAACTGCAGGTCGCGTACGCGTTCAGTGTCTTTTTGAGAACGCGCACGTCGACGCGCCAAATGAACGCAGGATACGCGTGATGACAACGATGTGTACACGTACGCTTTCTGAACAGCAAGTATAACTGAGCCCTTAATCCTCCTGTGGGAGATGAAGCCGATGTTGTTTAGCAGCGTTTCATCCCCGGGCCCCCGGAAGAGTTCGAGGCTCAACGAGTACCTTCAAGTGTCATGGTTTCTCAGTTGGATATGTTTTTTACTTGTTAACTCACTCTCCTGTCATTCCAGACCCTGCCACCCTCATCAGCCAGAAATCCACTCATTCCCTTCACCTGTGCTTCCCCAGCCCTGCTCCACACCTGGTTTCCCTCATCAGCAGTTCCCCTCATATACCGGCCCATTTCCACCTTCTAGTTTGCCAGATTGTCGAGTGTTTGTGCCTAACTTTCCAGCATTCCCTAATTCTGATCAGTTTTCTGCCTGCGTGTCTGTCTGCGACCCTGCCTGATTCCGGTTTTTGGATTTTTGCCTGCCCCATTGGATTGTTTGCCTGATCTGCCTGACTACCCGGTTTTGACCCCTGCCTGCCTTTGACCCTGATTAAAGCCTCTTGGACTCTGATTGTGTTTGGTGTCGTGCATTTGGGTTCTCTGTCTTTGAGCCGTGACATCAAGTAGTGGTGAGTAGGCCACAATACTTCAAATTGAAATTGAACTTGTATGTGAATTTATAGGCCGCCGTGCCAATTTTATTACACTATTGTCATTAGTTGAAGTGGATGTCAGATGGTGATTTCAGAGTGATCTGGTGGCTATCCCTGCTGCTGAACTCCTACAAGTGCGTTGAATTTGTTTCTGAAATGTATTTGTTTTATTAGGCTATGTTTTTGTTGTTTTTGTGGTTTGTTGGACTTTGTTGTTGTGTAAAGTTAATCCAACCTGTTACAGTACAGTATGAGGTTGGTTAGTATGTAGGGACCCGGATGTATTGTCATTGGTCACTGTTGCTAAGGACGTTGAAGTAAACGGTTAATTTTAAGATAGTTAAGCTTAGAGTAACATCGTGTCAGAATGAAACTAAAAGCACCTTGAAAAGGGATGAGCCTCCAAAAGTGAAGTGGTCCAGACGAACGGGAGACGATGTTGCTTGGGCCAGTTGAAGGCACGGTATACCCGCACGCGTGTGCGCATGACCAGGATGGTGCCACCTCTGCCTCAATTAGAGCCAGGAAAAACCCTGATCAGTGTTAGTTTAAACAAATGTTTATTTTGTATCGAACCATAAGTGTCATTAGATCTCCACTGTGGTGACTTTTGACATAGTTTTATTTAGTTTATTTATTTCATTCATACATTGATGTTTTAGAGGTCATGTATAGTCATGGAAATTTGCTGCCAAGTCATGGGAAAGTCATGGAAATGTGTTAGTTAAAATGTGTATGAACCCTGACTGATGTTTCAAACATGTCACTGATGTTGTTGAGTGACCTGAGTAAACATGTGACAGGTCACTTTGATGCCGGTGACATCACAGGGGAGGACATTCCGGAATACTCTTATTCTGCTCAGACTTCAGCAACACCCAAGAAAACAACTCCGTTTTCCTCAGACTCTGACCGCTGGCTCACATTCAACAACTCCATAGTTTTTGAAACAACTGGGTCAGACGTCTGTGACACTCGACAGCAGTTGGCATACGTTCTCTTTTACAAGAGAAATTTGTAGAACCACATGTAAGAAGAGCGGAGACCAGGGGCCTCGTAAAAAACGTGCGGCGCACAAAAAATGTGCGTACGCCACTTTCTATGCTCACGGTCAGATGTCCAAAAAGTGATTTGAACATGGAAAGTTGCGGTCTTTCACGCACAAATCGTGTCTGACACACTTTTCTGAGGTTTTGTTCGTTGGCGACACTCACTGGTGATGCAGTGAAGTGCAGAATATGAGGAGATGTGACGTCAATAAGTTCACGACCACACGTGAAGGACACGACAGTCCCCACATCACCAAATAAGTTACACACGAGTGGAACTGCAACAATCTCACAATCAACCACATGAACATATAAAGGTAGGAGCACAACGATGGAACCCGCTAATCCCAACGGATTTGGGCGTACGCACAGTTTTGAGAATCTGAATTTTTCTTTTGCGTCCCAAGGATTACACGCACGGATTCACATTGAAATCCACGCACTCTTTGTACATGAGGCCCCAGAAGACTAGAAGAACAGAGGATAAAAACCCCTTAGTCCTACCAGGTATAGAAGTGTCACGTACCAGCTAGAAATTTGAATTATCCAAGCGATCTTAAGGTACGTCTTAAATTTGCAAAAAGAAATTTCATGGGTTTTCTCTGGGCACTCCGGTTTTGCCCCACAAATTAAAAACATTCATGTTAGGCTGATTGGTTACTTTAAATTGACCCTAATCTGTATTTGGTTAAGAAATTCTTTGGATAAAATTTAAAAATAATAAACCTGAGGACATTTCAAAAGTGACTCTCCGCACCTGCGCAGAAAAAAACCCAATGGACACTAGAAAGCTTTGCAATCAGCCCCAACATTGGTTTACGCCTGTCTTAGATTGGAGACAGTGTCCTGATTTGAACAAACTAGTTCTCGTGGTAGTCCAGTACAATGAAAAGAGACTTCTGATCATGTCTGAAATTTGCACTCAGCTGTATCAGAAAGTAGCAGTTCTGTGGTTAGCACAAAGAAAACAACTGCGTTTTCCTCAGACTCTGAACACGAAACAGCATTTTACCCTCATTTTATTAATTCAACATTTCAACCTCCAAGCCGCAAAAATGTTTGCAAAGTGGTTTTCATGTGAAAAGAAACAAGTGGTGGCAGATCAGAACACCAACGTTCAGAAAAGGGTCCCAGCCTGCCCTGACATCCCAGTAAAACCAGCTGAAAACTATGAAAAGAAAAAAGAAAAGGAGGGATGGACAAAACGCTTCTTTGGCTACATTAAGAAGCCACAACCTGAGAAACCAGCTCCTCAGGGAAGCCACACCACCCCAAGAACCCAGGAAACAAAGAAAGTGACCAAGAATAGACCAAGATTGTGTCTTTTCAACTGGTTCAAGAAAAAACTATCAAATGAACAGAACTCCACCAATACTCAACAAAGAAGATCAGCTGATGAACATACTGGAGATCAGTTGATGAAGAAACTCTCCATCTCCTCCTCTGACCAGCAGAAAACTAAATTATCTACAGGAAATGTAGAAAAGGTTTTGGAGTCAGTTCGTAACGTTGAAGAATATTTCAACTTTAAAAACGTCAATTTTTTTATAGAACTGAAAAATAACAATAAAAAGACACAATAAGGTAATTAATGTAGACAGGATCTCCTCCGACCCCTTTGGATTGCCAAACATTGGAAACAGCTGCTAAATGAACTCCACCCTGCAGAGCCTCCTCTCTCTAGAAGGTTTCATCAGCTGCATCAACAGCATGGAGCACATCTGGAAGTCTGTCCCGACAGCTCAAGTCCTGAGAAAACTGGCTGCCATCAAAGCTTTCCACATGTCAACAGACTCCGACACCAAGAGCTACCTCCTCCAATCTTTTAAGGGTTCCTGAGTTCCTGACCATACTGCTGGCACAGATTCAGATTCAAAGTCTGTCGCCTCAACTTAAAGAGAAGGCAGCTATTTTCAGGAAAAGCTACACGTGTCCAGTAGAAGACCAACTGGCGTTTAGTATGGAAAACACCAGGACATGCAAAAGGTGTGGATTCCAGTCAGTACGGGAGGAGCAATTCACCAACCTGTCTCTGGACCTGATTCCTGGAGGGTCCGTTGAAGAGATGTTGGAAAATTATCTAAAAGAAGACAAGGTGGAATACAAGTGTACATGTGGAGGGAAAGTGTCAGGCATCACTCCGGCTTTTGCAACCTTGCCAAAAGTCCTGATCTTACATCTGAAACGTTTCTGCCTGACTCCGTATTATGATCTGGAGAAGATGGATGAACCTGTACAGCTACAGAGGGACCTGGTGGTGTCGTCAAAGCTGGGTGGTGGCTGCTACAGTCTGGTCAGCACCATCAGCCACATGGGGAACACTGAAAGAGGACATTACATCTGTGATGGCATCCATCCAGAAGACAGTCCATACGAGACGACAGACCGCTGGCTCACGTTCAGCGACTCGATAGTTTTTAAAACAACTGGGTCAGACGTCTGTGACACTCGACAGCAGTTGGCATACGTTCTCTTTTACAAGAGTAATTTGTAGAACCACATGTAAGAAGAGCGGAGACCAGGGGTCTCGTACAAAACGTGCGGCGCACAAAAAACGTGCGTACGCCACTTTCTATGCTCACGTCGGATGTTCAAAAAGTGATTTGAACGTGGAAAGTTGCGGTCTTTCACGCAAAAATCATCTCTGGCGTACGCACTTTTCTGAGGTTTTGTCCGTTGGCGACACTCACTGGTGATGCAGTGAAGTGCAGAATATGAGGAGATGTGACGTCAATAAGTTCACGACCACACGTGAAGGACACGACAGTTCCCACATCACCAAATAAGTTACACACGAGTGGAACTGCAACAATCTCACAATCAACCACATGAACATATAAAGGTAGGAGCACAACGATGGAACCCGCTAATCCCAACAGATTTGGGCGTACGCACAGTTTTGAGAATCTGAATTTCTTTTTTGCGTCCCAAGGATTATACGCACCGATTCACATTGAAATCCACGCACTCTTTGTGCATGAGGCCCCAGAAGACTAGAAGAACAGAGGATAAAAACCCCTTAGTCCTACCAGGTATAGAAGTGTCACGTACCAGCTAGAAATTTGAATTATCCAAGCCATCTTAAGGTACGTCTTAAATTTGCAAAAAGAAATTTCATGGGTTTTCTCTGGGTACTCAAGTTTTGCCCCACATATTAAAAACATTCATGTTAGACTGATTGGTTACTTTAAATTGACCCCAATCTGTATTTGGTTAGGAAATTCTTTTGATAGAATTTAAAAATAATAAACCTGAGGACATTTCAAAAGTGACTCTCCGCACCTACGCAGAAAAAAACCCAATGGACATTAGAAAGCTTTGCAATCAGCCCCAACATTGGTTTACGCCTGTCTTAGATTGGAGACAGTGTCCTGATTTGAACAAACTAGTTCTCGTGGTAGTCCAGTACAATGAAAAGAGACTTCTGATCATGTCTGAAATTTGCACTCAGCTGTATCAGAAAGTAGCAGTTCTGTGGTTAGCACAAAGAAAACCACTGCGTTTTCCTCAGACTCTGAACACGAAACAGCATTTTACCCTCATTTTATTAATTCAACATTTCAACCTCCAACCCGCAAAAATGTTTGCAAAGTGGTTTTCATGTGAAAAGAAACAAGTGGTGGTGGGTCAGAACACCAACCTTCAGAAAAGGGTCCCAGCCTGCCCTGACATCCCAGTAAAACCAGCTGAAAACTATGAATTGAAAAAAGAAAAGGAGGGATGGACAAAACGCTTCTTTGGCTACATTAAGAAGCCACAACCTGAGAAACCAGCTCCTCAGGGAAGCCACAACACCCCAAGAACCCAGGAAACAAAGAAAGTGACCAAGAAGAGACCAAGATTGTGTCTTTTCAACTGGTTCAAGAAAAAACTATCAAATGAACAGAACTCCACCAATACTCAACAAAGAAGATCAGCTGATGAACATACTGGAGATCAGTTGATGAAGAAACTCTCCATCTCCTCCTCTGACCAGCAGAAAACTAAATTATCTACAGGAAATGTAGAAGAGGTTTTGGAGTCAGTTCGTAACGTTGAAGAATATTTCAACTTTAAAAACGTAAATTTTTTTATAGAGCTGAAAAATAACATAATAAAAAGACACAATAAGGTAATTAATGTAGACAGGATCTCCACCGACCCCTTTGGATTGCCAAACATTGGGAACAGCTGCTACATGTACTCCACCCTGCAGAGCCTCCTCTCTCTAGAAGGTTTCATCAGCTGCATCAACAGCATGGAGCACATCTGGAAGTCTGTCCCGACAGCTCAAGTCCTGAGAAAACTGGCTGCCATCAAAGATTTCCACATGTCAACAGACTCCGACACCAAGAGCTACCTCCTCCAATCTTTTAAGGGTTCCTGAGTTCCTGAACATACTGCTGGCACAGATTCAGATTCAAAGTCTGTCGCCTCAACTTAAAGAGAAGGCAGCTATTTTCAGGAAAAGCTACACGTGTCCAGTAGAAGACCAACTGGCGTTTAGTATGGAGAACACCAGGACATGCAAAAGGTGTGGATTCCAGTCAGTACGGGAGGAGCAATTCACCAACCTGTCTCTGGACCTGATTCCTGGAGGGTCCGTTGAAGAGATGTTGGAAAATTATCTAAAAGAAGACAAGGTGGAATACAAGTGTACATGTGGAGGGAAAGTGTCAGGCATCACTCCGGCTTTTGCAACCTTGCCAAAAGTCCTGATCTTACATCTGAAACGTTTCTGCCTGACTCCGTATTATGATCTGGAGAAGATGGATGAACCTGTACAGCTACAGAGGGACCTGGTGGTGTCAAAGCTGGGTGGTGGCTGCTACAGTCTGGTCAGCACCATCAGCCACATGGGGAACACTGAAAGAGGACATTACATCTGTGATGGCAACCATCCAGAAGACAGTCCATACGAGACAACAGACCGCTGGCTCACGTTCAGCGACTCCATAGTTTTTGAAACAACTGGGTCAGACGTCTGTGACACTCAACAGCAGTTGGCATACGTTCTCTTTTACAAGAGAAATTTGTAGAACCACATGTAAGAAGAGCGGAGACCAGGGGCCTCGTACAAAACAAGCGGCGCACAAAAAACGTGCGTACGCCACTTTCTATGCTCACGGTCGGATGTTCAAAAAGTGATTTGAATGTGGAAAGTTGCAGTCTTTCACGAAAAAATCATCTCTGGCGTACGCACTTTTCTGAGGTTTTGTCCGTTGGCGACACTCACTGGTGATGCAGTGAAGTGAAGAATATGAGGAGATGTGACGTCAATAAGTTCACGACCACACGTGAAGGACACGACAGTCCCCACATCACCAAATAAGTTACACACGAGTGGAACTGCAACAATCTCACAATCAACCACATGAACATATAAAGGTAGGAGCACAACGATGGAACCCGCTAATCCCAACGGATTTGGGCGTACGCACAGTTTTGAGAATCTGAATTTTTTTTTTGCGTCCCAAGGATTACACGCACGGATTCACATTGAAATCCACGCACTCTTTGTGCATGAGGCCCCAGAAGACTAGAAGAACAGAGGATAAAAACCCCTTAGTCCTACCAGGTATAGAAGTGTCACGTACCAGCTAGAAATTTGAATTATCCAAGCGATCTTAAGGTACGTCTTAAATTTGCAAAAAGAAATTTCATGGGTACTCAAGTTTTGCCCCACATATTAAAAACATTCAGTTTAGTCTGATTGGCTACTTTAAATTGACCCTAATCTGTATTTGGTTAAGAAATTCTTTTGATAGAATTTAAAAATAATAAACCTGAGGACATTTCAAAAGTGACTCTCCGCACCTACGCAGAAAAAAACCCAATGGACACTAGAAAGCTTTGCAATCAGCCCCAACATTGGTTTACGCCTGTCTTAGATTGGAGACAGTGTCCTGATTTGAACAAACTAGTTCTCGTGGTAGTCCAGTACAATGAAAAGAGACTTCTGATCATGTCTGAAATTTGCACTCAGCTGTATCAGAAAGTAGCAGTTCTGTGGTTAGCACAAAGAAAACCACTGCGTTTTCCTCAGACTCTGAACACGAAACAGCATTTTATCCTCATTTTATTAATTCAACATTTCAACCTCCAAGCCGCAAAAATGTTTGCAAAGTGGTTTTCATGTGAAAAGAAACAAGTGGTGGCGGGTCAGAACACCAACCTTCAGAAAAGGGTCCCAGCCTGCCCTGACATCCCAGTAAAACCAGCTGAAAACTATGAAAAGAAAAAAGAAAAGGAGGGATGGACAAAATGCTTCTTTGGCTACATTAATAAGCCACAACCTGAGAAACCAGCTCCTCAGGGAAGCCACACCACCCCAAGAACCCAGGAAACAAAGAAAGTGACCAAGAAGAGACCAAGATTGTGTCTTTTCAACTGGTTCAAGAAAAAACTATCAAATGAACAGAACTCCACCAATACTCAACAAAGAAGATCAGCTGATGAACATACTGGAGATCAGTTGATGAAGAAACTCTCCATCTCCTCCTCTGACCAGCAGAAAACTAAATTATCTACAGGAAATGTAGAAGAGGTTTTGGAGTCAGTTCGTAACGTCCAGTCCAGACGAACGGGAGACGATGTTACTTGGGCCAGTTGAAGGCACGGTATACCCGCACGCGTGTGCGCATGACCAGGATGGTGCCACCTCTGCCTCAATTAGAGCCAGGAAAAACCCTGATCAGTGTTAGTTTAAACAAATGTTTATTTTGTATAGAACCATAAGTGTCATTAGATCTTCACTGTGGTGACTTTTTACATAGTTTTATTCCTATATTTCATTCATACATTGATGTTTTAGAGGTCATGTATAGTCATGGAAATTTGCTGCCAAGTCATGGGAAAGTCATGGAAATGTGTTAGTTAAAATGTGTATGAACCCTGACTGATGTTTCAAACATGTCACTGATGTTGCCCAGTGACCTGAGTAAACATGTGACAGGTCACTTTGATGCCGGTGACATCACAGGGGAGGACATTCCGGAATACCATTATTCTGCTCAGACTTCAGCAACACCCAAGAAAACAACTCCGTTGTCCTCAGACTCTGACCGCTGGCTCACGTTCAACAACTCGATAGTTTTTGAAACAACTGGGTCAGACGTCTGTGACACTCGACAGCAGTTGGCATACGTTCTCTTTTACAAGAGTAATTTGTAGAACCACATGTAAGAAGAGCGGAGACCGGGGGCCTCGTACAAAACGTGCGGCGCACAAAAAACGTGCGTACGCCACTTTCTATGCTCACGGTCGGATGTTCAAAAAGTGATTTGAACGTGGAAAGTTGCGGTCTTTCACGCACAAATCTTGTCTGACGCACTTCTCTGAGGTTTTGTCCGTTTGCGACACTCACTGGTGATGCAGTGAAGTGAAGAATATGAGGAGATGTGACGTCAATAAGTTCACGACCACACGTGAAGGACACGATAGTTCCCACATCACCAAATAAGTTACACACGAGTGGAACTGCAACAATCTCACAATCAACCACATGAACATATAAAGGTAGGAGCACAACGATGGAACCCGCTAATCCCAACGGATTTGGGCGTACGCACAGTTTTGAGAATCTGAATTTTTTTTTTGCGTCCCAAGGATTACACGCACGGATTCACATTGAAATCCACGCACTCTTTGTACATGAGGCCCCAGAAAACTAGAAGAACAGAGGATAAAAACCCCTTAGTCCTACCAGGTATAGAAGTGTCACGTACCAGCTAGAAATTTGAATTATCCAAGCGATCTTAAAGTACGTCTTAAATTTGCAAAAAGAAATTTCATGGGTTTTCTCTGGGCACTCCGGTTTTGCCCCACATATTAAAAACATTCATGTTAGTCTGATTGGCTACTTTAAATTGACCCTAATCTGTATTTCGTTAAGAAATTCTTTTGATAGAATTTAAAAATAATAAACCTGAGGACATTTCAAAAGTGACTCTCCGCACCTACACAGAAAAAAACCCAATGGACATTAGAAAGCTTTGCAATCAGCCCCAAAATTGGTTTACGCCTGTCTTAGATTGGAGACAGTGTCCTGATTTGAACAAACTAGTTCTCGTGGTAGTCCAGTACAATGAAAAGAGACTTCTGATCATGTCTGAAATTTGCACTCAGCTGTATCAGAAAGTAGCAGTTCTGTGGTTAGCACAAAGAAAACCACTGCGTTTTCCACAGACTCTGAACACGAAACAGCATTTTACCCTCATTTTATTAATTCAACATTTCAACCTCCAAGCCGCAAAAATGTTTGCAAAGTGGTTTTCATGTGAAAAGAAACAAGTGGTGGCAGATCAGAACACCAACGTTCAGAAAAGGGTCCCAGCCTGCCCTGACATCCCAGTAAAACCAGCTGAAAACTATGAAAAGAAAAAAGAAAAGGAGGGATGGACAAAACGCTTCTTTGGCTACATTAAGAAGCCACAACCTGAGAAACCAGCTCCTCAGGGAAGCCACAACACCCCAAGAACCCAGGAAACAAAGAAAGTGACCAAGAAGAGACCAAGATTGTGTCTTTTCAACTGGTTCAAGAAAAAACTATCAAATGAACAGAACTCCACCAATACTCAACAAAGAAGATCAGCTGATGAACATACTGGAGATCAGTTGATGAAGAAACTCTCCATCTCCTCCTCTGACCAGCAGAAAACTAAATTATCTACAGGAAATGTAGAAGAGGTTTTGGAGTCAGTTCGTAACGTTGAAGAATATTTCAACTTTAAAAACGTCAATTTTTTTATAGAACTGAAAAATAACAATAAAAAGACACAATACGGTAATTAATGTAGACAGGATCTCCACCGACCCCTTTGGATTGCCAAACATTGGGAACAGCTGCTAAATGAACTCCACCCTGCAGAGCCTCCTCTCTCTAGAAGGTTTCATCAGCTGCATCAACAGCATGGAGCACATCTGGAAGTCTGTCCCGACAGCTCAAGTCCTGAGAAAACTGGCTGCCATCAAAGCTTTCCACATGTCAACAGACTCCGACACCAAGAGCTACCTCCTCCAATCTTTTAAGGGTTCGTGAGTTCCTGACCATACTGCTGGCACAGATTCAGAGTCTGTCGCCTCAACTTAGAGAGAAGGCAGCTATTTTCAGGAAAAGCTACACGTGTCCAGTAGAAGACCAACTGGCGTTTAGTATGGAGAACACCAGGACATGCAAAAGGTGTGGATTCCAGTCAGTACGGGAGGAGCAATTCACCAACCTGTCTCTGGACCTGATTCCTGGAGGGTCCGTTGAAGAGATGTTGGAAAATTATCTAAAAGAAGACAAGGTGGAATACAAGTGTACATGTGGAGGGAAAGTGTCAGGCATCACTCCGGCTTTTGCAACCTTGCCAAAAGTCCTGATCTTACATCTGAAACGTTTCTGCCTGACTCCGTATTATGATTTGGAGAAGATGGATGAACCTGTACAGCTACAGAGGGACCTGGTGGTGTCGTCAAAGCTGGGTGGTGGCTGCTACAGTCTGGTCAGCACCATCAGCCACATGGGGAACACTGAAAGAGGACATTACATCTGTAATGTCATCCACCCAGAAGACAGTCCATACAAGACAACAGACCGCTGGCTCACGTTCAGCGACTCGATAGTTTTTGAAACAACTGGGTCAGACGTCTGTGAAAAAAACAGACGCAGAAAAAAACCCAATGGACATTAGAAAGTTTTGCAATCAGCCCCAACATTGGTTTACGCCTGTCTTAGATTGGAGACAGTGTCCTGATTTGAACAAACTAGTTCTCGTGGTAGTCCAGTACAATGAAAAGAGACTTCTGATCATGTCTGAAATTTGCACTCAGCTGTATCAGAAAGTAGCAGTTCTGTGGTTAGCACAAAGAAAACCACTGCGTTTTCCTCAGACTCTGAACACGAAACAGCATTTTACCCTCATTTTATTAATTCAACATTTCAACCTCCAAGCCGCAAAAATGTTTGCAAAGTTGTTTTCATGTGAAAAGAAACAAGTGGTGGCGGGTCAGAACACCAACGTTCAGAAAAGGGTCCCAGCCTGCCCTGACATCCCAGTAAAACCAGCTGAAAACTATGAAAAGAAAAAAGAAAAGGAGGGATGGACAAAATGCTTCTTTGGCTACATTAAGAAGCCACAACCTGAGAAACCAGCTCCTCAGGGAAGCCACACCACCCCAAGAACCCAGGAAACAAAGAAAGTGACCAAGAAGAGACCAAGATTGTGTCTTTTCAACTGGTTCAAGAAAAAACTATCAAATGAACAGAACTCCACCAATACTCAACAAAGAAGATCAGCTGATGAACATACTGGAGATCAGTTGATGAAGAAACTCTCCATCTCCTCCTCTGACCAGCAGAAAACTAAATTATCTACAGGAAATGTAGAAGAGGTTTTGGAGTCAGTTCGTAACGTTGAAGAATATTTCAACTTTAAAAATGTCAATTTTTTTATAGAACTGAAAAATAACAATAAAAAGACACAATACGGTAATTAATGTAGACAGGATCTCCACCGACCCCTTTGGATTGCCAAACATTGGGAACAGCTGCTAAATGAACTCCACCCTGCAGAGCCTCCTCTCTCTAGAAGGTTTCATCAGCTGCATCAACAGCATGGAGCACATCTGGAAGTCTGTCCCGACAGCTCAAGTCCTGAGAAAACTGGCTGCCATCAAAGCTTTCCACATGTCAACAGACTCCGACACCAAGAGCTACCTCCTCCAATCTTTTAAGGGTTCGTGAGTTCCTGAACATACTGCTGGCACAGATTCAGAGTCTGTCGCCTCAACTTAAAGAGAAGGCAGCTATTTTCAGGAAAACCTACACGTGTCCAGTAGAAGACCAACTGGCGTTTAGTATGGAGAACACCAGGACATGCAAAAGGTGTGGATTCCAGTCAGTACGGGAGGAGCAATTCACCAACCTGTCTCTGGACCTGATTCCTGGAGTGTCCGTTGAAGAGATGTTGGAAAATTATCTAAAAGAAGACAAGGTGGAATACAAGTGTACATGTGGAGGGAAAGTGTCAGGGATCACTCCGGCTTTTGCAACCTTGCCAAAAGTCCTGATCTTACATTTGAAACGTTTCTGCCTGACTCCGTATTATGATCTGGAGAAGATGGATGAACCTGTACAGCTACAGAGGGACCTGGTGGTGTCGTCAAAGCTGGGTGGTGGCTGCTACAGTCTGGTCAGCACCATCAGCCACATGGGGAACACTGAAAGAGGACATTACATCTGTGATGGCATCCATCCAGAAGACAGTCCGAGACAACAGAGCGCTGGCTCACGTTCAGCGACTCGATAGTTTTTGAAACAACTGGGTCAGACGTCTGTGAAAAAAACAGACGCAGAAAAAAACCCAATGGACATTAGAAAGCTTTGCAATCAGCCCCAACATTGGTTTACGCCTGTCTTAGATTGGAGACAGTGTCCTGATTTGAACAAACTAGTTCTCGTGGTAGTCTAGTACAATGAAAAGAGACTTCTGATCATGTCTGAAATTTGCACTCAGCTGTATCAGAAAGTAGCAGTTCTGTGGTTAGCACAAAGAAAACCACTGCGTTTTCCTCAGACTCTGAACACGAAACAGCATTTTACCCTCATTTTATTAATTCAACATTTCAACCTCCAAGCCGCAAACATGTTTGCAAAGCAGTTTTCATGTGAAAAGAAACAAGTGGTGGCAGATCAGAACACCAACGTTCAGAAAAGGGTCCCAGCCTGCCCTGACATCCCAGTAAAACCAGCTGAAAACTATGAAAAGAAAAAAGAAAAGGAGGGATGGACAAAACGCTTCTTTGGCTACATTAAGAAGCCACAACCTGAGAAACCAGCTCCTCAGGGAAGCCACACCACCCCAAGAACCCAGGAAACAAAGAAAGTGACCAAGAAGAGACCAAGATTGTGTCTTTTCAACTGGTTCAAGAAAAAACTATCAAATGAACAGAACTCCACCAATACTCAACAAAGAAGATCAGCTGATGAACACACTGGAGATCAGTTGATGAAGAAACTCTCCATCTCCTCCTCTGACCAGCAGAAAACTAAATTATCTACAGGGAATGTAGAAGAGGTTTTGGAGTCAGTTCGTAACGTTGAAGAATATTTCAACTTTAAAAACGTCAATTTTTTTATAGAACTGAAAAATAACAATAAAAAGACACAATACGGTAATTAATGTAGACAGGATCTCCACCGACCCCTTTGGATTGCCAAACATTGGGAACAGCTGCTAAATGAACTCCACCCTGCAGAGCCTCCTCTCTCTAGAAGGTTTCATCAGCTGCATCAACAGCATGGAGCACATCTGGAAGTCTGTTCCGACAGCTCAAGTCCTGAGAAAACTGGCTGCCATCAAAGCTTTCCACATGTCAACAGACTCCGACACCAAGAGCTACCTCCTCCAATCTTTTAAGGGTTCGTGAGTTCCTGACCATACTGCTGGCACAGATTCAGAGTCTGTCGCCTCAACTTAGAGAGAAGGCAGCTATTTTCAGGAAAAGCTACACGTGTCCAGTAGAAGACCAACTGGCGTTTAGTATGGAGAACACCAGGACATGCAAAAGGTGTGGATTCCAGTCAGTACGGGAGGAGCAATTCACCAACCTGTCTCTGGACCTGATTCCTGGAGGGTCCGTTGAAGAGATGTTGGAAAATTATCTAAAAGAAGACAAGGTGGAATACAAGTGTACATGTGGAGGGAAAGTGTCAGGCATCACTCCGGCTTTTGCAACCTTGCCAAAAGTCCTGATCTTACATCTGAAACGTTTCTGCCTGACTCCGTATTATGATTTGGAGAAGATGGATGAACCTGTACAGCTACAGAGGGACCTGGTGGTGTCGTCAAAGCTGGGTGGTGGCTGCTACAGTCTGGTCAGCACCATCAGCCACATGGGGAACACTGAAAGAGGACATTACATCTGTAATGTCATCCACCCAGAAGACAGTCCATACAAGACAACAGACCGCTGGCTCACGTTCAGCGACTCGATAGTTTTTGAAACAACTGGGTCAGACGTCTGTGAAAAAAACAGACGCAGAAAAAAACCCAATGGACATTAGAAAGTTTTGCAATCAGCCCCAACATTGGTTTACGCCTGTCTTAGATTGGAGACAGTGTCCTGATTTGAACAAACTAGTTCTCGTGGTAGTCCAGTACAATGAAAAGAGACTTCTGATCATGTCTGAAATTTGCACTCAGCTGTATCAGAAAGTAGCAGTTCTGTGGTTAGCACAAAGAAAACCATTGCGTTTTCCTCAGACTCTGAACACGAAACAGCATTTTACCCTCATTTTATTAATTCAACATTTCAACCTCCAAGCCGCAAACATGTTTGCAAAGCAGTTTTCATGTGAAAAGAAACAAGTGGTGGCAGATCAGAACACCAACGTTCAGAAAAGGGTCCCAGCCTGCCCTGACATCCCAGTAAAACCAGCTGAAAACTATGAAAAGAAAAAAGAAAAGGAGGGATGGACAAAACGCTTCTTTGGCTACATTAAGAAGCCACAACCTGAGAAACCAGCTCCTCAGGGAAGCCACACCACCCCAAGAACCCAGGAAACAAAGAAAGTGACCAAGAAGAGACCAAGATTGTGTCTTTTCAACTGGTTCAAGAAAAAACTATCAAATGAACAGAACTCCACCAATACTCAACAAAGAAGATCAGCTGATGAACATACTGGAGATCAGTTGATGAAGAAACTCTCCATCTCCTCCTCTGACCAGCAGAAAACTAAATTATCTACAGGAAATGTAGAAGAGGTTTTGGAGTCAGTTCGTAATGTTGAAGAATATTTCAACTTTAAAAATGTCAATTTTTTTATAGAACTGAAAAATAACAATAAAAAGACACAATAAGGTAATTAATGTAGACAGGATCTCCACCGACCCCTTTGGATTGCCAAACATTGGGAACAGCTGCTAAATGAACTCCACCCTGCAGAGCCTCCTCTCTCTAGAAGGTTTCATCAGCTGCATCAACAGCATGGAGCACATCTGGAAGTCTGTCCCGACAGCTCAAGTCCTGAGAAAACTGGCTGCCATCAAAGATTTCCACATGTCAACAGACTCCGACACCAAGAGCTACCTCCTCCAATCTTTTAAGGGTTCCTGAGTTCCTGACCATACTGCTGGCACAGATTCAGAGTCTGTCGCCTCAACTTAAAGAGAAGGCAGCTATTTTCAGGAAAAGCTACACGTGTCCAGTAGAAGACCAACTGGCGTTTAGTATGGAAAACACCAGGACATGCAAAAGGTGTGGATTCCAGTCAGTACGGGAAGAGCAATTCACCAACCTGTCTCTGGACCTGATTCCTGGAGGGTCCGTTGAAGAGATGTTGGAAAATTATCTAAAAGAAGACAAGGTGGAATACAAGTGTACATGTGGAGGGAAAGTGTCAGGCATCACTCCAGCTTTCGCAAACTTGCCAAAAGTCCTGATCTTACATCTGAAACGTTTCTGCCTGACTTCGTATTATGATTTGGAGAAGATGGATAAACCTGTACAGCTACAGAGGGACCTGGTGGCAGGGTTTCCGTTGTCCGGTAATTGCCGGACTTGGTCCGGTAAAATATGCCGAAGTCCGGTATTTCATAATCTCTCCGGTCAAAATGTCCGGTGAAAATACTGACTGGTGCTGCGGGACTAGAGTCCCCGGGAGTACCGCGGAGGGACACGCCGAGCCTCGGTGCCGGGAGCCGTGAGGAAGCGGAGCTGCGGCGCCGACATCCACGTGTGCGTTGATTTATGGTTCCGCGTCGCACCGACGCAGAGCCTACGGCGTAGAGTACAGGTCGCCGCGTACCTTACGCCGTAGGTTACGCGCAAGCTTCTGCAATATTTATTTATTTTTTGAAGTTACGCTCACAAGTCAATTGACGGGACTTATTTTATTTTAAATACCCTGTTTTTCAATAAAAATACTATTAAATGACTTGCATTGATATCGTACTACTGCATATGATTTATTTTTAACCTCAATAAATTCATATAGCCTATGTGACCGGAATTTCAAACATTTGTCCGGTAAATTGAAATCCTGCCGGTCACATTGTCCGGTGCCAATTTTTTCTAGCGGAAACACTGCCTGGTGGTGTCGTCAAAGCTGGGTGGTGGCTGCTACAGTCTGGTCAGCACCATCAGCCACATGGGGAACACTAAAAGAGGACATTACATCTGTGATGGCATCCATCCAGAAGACAGTCCATACGAGACAACAGACCGCTGGCTCACGTTCAGCGACTCGATAGTTTTTGAAACAACTGGGTCAGACGTCTGTGACACTCAACAGCAGTTGGCATACGTTCTCTTTTACAAGAGAAATTCGTAGAACCACATGTAAGAAGAGCGGAGACCAGGGGCCTCGTACAAAACGTGCGGCGCACAAAAAATGTGCGTACGCCACTTTCTATGCTCACGGTCGGATGTTCAAAAAGTTATTTGAACGTGGAAAGTTGCGGTCTTTCACGCAAAAATCATCTCTGGGGTACGCACTTTTCTGAGGTTTTGTCCGTTGGGGACACTCACTGGTGATGCAGTGAAGTCCAGAATATGAGGAGATGTGACGTCAATAAGTTCACGACCACACGTGAAGGACACGACAGTCCCCACATCACCAAATAAGTTACACACGAGTGGAACTGCAACAATCTCACAATCAACCACATGAACATATAAAGGTAGGAGCACAACGATGGAACCTGCTAATCCCAACGGATTTGGGCGTACGCACAGTTTTGAGAATCAGAATTTTTTTTTGTTTACGCAAGAATTCCACGCACGGATTCACGTTGAAATCCACACACTCTTTGTACATGAGGCCCCAGAAGACTAGAAGAACAGAGGATAAAAACCCCTTAGTCCTACCAGGTATAGAAGTGTCACGTACCAGCTAGAAATTTGAATTATCCAAGCAATCTTAAGGTACGTCTTAAATTTGCAAAAAGAAATTTCATGGGTTTTCTCTGGGCACTCCGGTTTTGCCCCACATATTAAAAACATTCATGTTAGTCTGATTGGCTACTTTAAATTGACCCTAATCTGAATTTGGTTAAGAAGAACAGCTGCTAAATGAACTCCACCCTGCAGAGCCTCCTCTCTCTAGAAGGTTTCATCAGCTGCATCAACAGCATGGAGCACATCTGGAAGTCTGTCCCGACAGCTCAAGTCCTGAGAAAACTGGCTGCCATCAAAGATTTCCACATGTCAACAGACTCCGACACCAAGAGCTACCTCCTCCAATCTTTTAAGGGTTCCTGAGTTCCTGACCATACTGCTGGCACAGATTCAGAGTCTGTCGCCTCAACTTAAAGAGAAGGCAGCTATTTTCAGGAAAAGCTACACGTGTCCAGTAGAAGACCAACTGGCGTTTAGTATGGAAAACACCAGGACATGCAAAAGGTGTGGATTCCAGTCAGTACGGGAAGAGCAATTCACCAACCTGTCTCTGGACCTGATTCCTGGAGGGTCCGTTGAAGAGATGTTGGAAAATTATCTAAAAGAAGACAAGGTGGAATACAAGTGTACATGTGGAGGGAAAGTGTCAGGCATCACTCCAGCTTTCGCAAACTTGCCAAAAGTCCTGATCTTACATCTGAAACGTTTCTGCCTGACTTCGTATTATGATTTGGAGAAGATGGATAAACCTGTACAGCTACAGAGGGACCTGGTGGCAGGGTTTCCGTTGTCCGGTAATTGCCGGACTTGGTCCGGTAAAATATGCCGAAGTCCGGTATTTCATAATCTCTCCGGTCAAAATGTCCGGTGAAAATACTGACTGGTGCTGCGGGACTAGAGTCCCCGGGAGTACCGCGGAGGGACACGCCGAGCCTCGGTGCCGGGAGCCGTGAGGAAGCGGAGCTGCGGCGCCGACATCCACGTGTGCGTTGATTTATGGTTCCGCGTCGCACCGACGCAGAGCCTACGGCGTAGAGTACAGGTCGCCGCGTACCTTACGCCGTAGGTTACACGCAAGCTTCTGCAATATTTATTTATTTTTTGAAGTTACGCTCGCAAGTCAATTGACGGGACTTATTTTATTTTAAATACCCTGTTTTTCAATAAAAATACTATTAAATGACTTGCATTGATATCGTACTACTGCATATGATTTATTTTTAACCTCAATAAATTCATATAGCCTATGTGACCGGAATTTCAAACATTTGTCCGGTAAATTGAAATCCTGCCGGTCACATTGTCCGGTGCCAATTTTTTCTAGCGGAAACACTGCCTGGTGGTGTCGTCAAAGCTGGGTGGTGGCTGCTACAGTCTGGTCAGCACCATCAGCCACATGGGGAACACTAAAAGAGGACATTACATCTGTGATGGCATCCATCCAGAAGACAGTCCATACGAGACAACAGACCGCTGGCTCACGTTCAGCGACTCGATAGTTTTTGAAACAACTGGGTCAGACGTCTGTGACACTCAACAGCAGTTGGCATACGTTCTCTTTTACAAGAGAAATTCGTAGAACCACATGTAAGAAGAGCGGAGACCAGGGGCCTCGTACAAAACGTGCGGCGCACACTTTCTATGCTCACGGTCGGATGTTCAAAAAGTTATTTGAACGTGGAAAGTTGCGGTCTTTCACGCAAAAATCATCTCTGGGGTACGCACTTTTCTGAGGTTTTGTCCGTTGGGGACACTCACTGGTGATGCAGTGAAGTCCAGAATATGAGGAGATGTGACGTCAATAAGTTCACGACCACACGTGAAGGACACGACAGTCCCCACATCACCAAATAAGTTACACACGAGTGGAACTGCAACAATCTCACAATCAACCACATGAACATATAAAGGTAGGAGCACAACGATGGAACCTGCTAATCCCAACGGATTTGGGCGTACGCACAGTTTTGAGAATCTGAATTTTTTTTTGTGTACGCAAGAATTCCACGCACGGATTCACGTTGAAATCCACACACTCTTTGTACATGAGGCCCCAGAAGACTAGAAGAACAGAGGATAAAAACCCCTTAGTCCTACCAGGTATAAAAGCGTCACGTACCAGCTTGAAATTTGAATTATCCAAGCCATCTTAAGGTACGTCTTAAATTTGCAAAAAGAAATTTCATGGGTTCTCTCCGGGCACTCCGGTTTCGTCCCACATATTAAAAACATTCATGTTTTTAATACAGTAATCTGTATTTGGTTAAGAAATTATTTTGATAAAATTTAAAAATAATAAACCTGAGGACATTTTCAAAAGTGACTCTCCGCACCTCCGCACGCAGAAAAAAACCCAATGGACATTAGAAAGCTTTGCAATCAGCCCCAACATTGGTTTACGCCTGTCTTAGATTGGAGACAGTGTCCTGATTTGAACAAACTAGTTCTCGTGGTAGTCCAGTACAATGAAAAGAGACTTCTGATCATGTCTGAAATTTGCGCTCAGCTGTATCAGAAAGTAGCAGTTCTGTGGTTAGCACAAAGAAAACCACTGCGTTTTCCTCAGACTCTGAACACGAAACAGCATTTTACCCTCATTTTATTAATTCAACATTTCAACCTCCAAGCCGCAAACATGATTGCAAAGTGGTTTTCATGTGAAAAGAAACAAATGGTGGCAGGTCAGAACACCAACCTTCAGAAAAGGGTCCCAGACTTCCCTGACATCCCAGTAAAGCCAGCTGAAAACTATGAAAAGAAAAAAGAAAAGGAGGGATGGACAGCTCCTCAGGGAAGCCACACCACCCCAAGAACCCAGGAAACAAAGAAAGTGACCAAGAATAGACCAAGATTGTGTCTTTTCAACTGGTTCAAGAAAAAACTATCAAATGAACAGAACTCCACCAATACTCAACAAAGATCTGCTGATGAACATACTCTATATCAAATTTATGAGCGGTGATGCTTGCTATGTTGATTTGGGTATTCATTTAATTGGTGATTTGACTTGATTATGTAAGGATGAAGGAAACATGTAGACTGCACCTTTTATTTATTTTTTTTTATTTCTTGAGGAATCTTTGTTATCCCCATGGAGGCAATTTGTTTTACTGGAAGTCTTATCTCTTACTTCTTGCTTTTATTTCATTACTTTAAATAATCTTTTTTGAGAGTAGGCAATGAATAAGCTTTGCTTCAGCCACGCACAGTTTTGAGAATCATTTTTTTTTTGCGTACGCAAGAATTCCACGCACGGATTCACGTTGAAATCAGGCTTGCCACCCATCCCTTAAAATACGGAATCGTTACTTAATTGGGAATTAAAAGTTGCGTTCTGTATTGAACCAATCCGGACATATATTATGCTATTATTTATTGATGTCATAATATACAGGTGAAGGTCGGAACATTTGAATATATTGAAAAATGTAATTCGTAGTAAATTCAACTAAAGGTGAAACAAATATATTATTTCCCACTACATTCAAAGTGAGATATTTCAAGCCTTTATTTGTTATAATTTTGGTGATTATGGCTCACAGTTTATGAAAACCCCAAATAAAAAATCTAAAAAAATTTGAATGTTTTATGAAATCAATAAACAATTCGATCAACAAAATTGTAACAAATAAAGGTTTAACATATCTTGCATGTAAGACTGTGAAACTATGTAATATATTAGTTTCACCCTTTAAGTTGAATTATTGAAATAAATAGTAATAAATGCTAGTATGGTTGGCTGTCTGTACAGTCATGCAAGTTCAATGCTATTAAAGCACTTTAAACTTTAAATCAAAGCATTTTGTTTTTTCATATGAAATAAATACATTTCTATGCAGTTTAGAAGTTTTGGGGATGTCCCAATTTTTTTTGGCGCCTGCAATGCTGAAATCGGGGCGTCCCTTATTTCTATTTCAGAAAAATGGCAACCCTAGTTGAAATCCACGCACTCTTTGTACATGAGGCCCCAGAAGATTAGAAGAACAGAGGATAAAAACCCCTTAGTCCTACCAGGTATAGAAGCGTCACGTACCAGCTTGAAATTTGAATTATCCAAGCCATTTTAAGGTACGTCTTAAATTTGCAAAAAGAAATTTCATGGGTTTTCTCCGGGCACTCCGGTTTGTCCCACATATTAAAAACATTCATGTTAGGCTGATTGGTTACTTTTAATTGACCCTAATCTGTATTTGGTTAAGAAATTATTTTGATAGAATGTAAAAATAATAAACCTGAGGACATTTTCAAAAGAGACTCTTCGCAATCAGGTGTGTTAACGCCAACTAGACAGTTTTCTTTTTGTAGATTTATTTTCACTCTTCACATTGTACTGAATCCTCATTTAGATGATAAAGAGAGATGAAGAGAGTGAAACTAGGAGAAAAACAACAAAATACTGTAATCAGTTAAACCACCTAGTTTCCATGAACATTAGTTTCAGCTATGTAACAGCTTAAATGAATGGTAATACTAACATTTCCATGAACCAAAAATAGCATTCATATTTTCCAAACAATGCTACGTTATTTTTAGCCTTCTAACTTCGTTTTTATAACATAAAAATCAACAGACTTATAAGTTCACTTAAGTGCTTGTATGTATTTCACAAGTATTTTCTCTGGTGGAAATGACTTGTTTGCACTGTTAACCAGCCGGCTGTTCCGAATGTGTTGCCAAGGCGATCCTAGCGCCGCTGCCGTCTCTCCCGATTTGACATCCAGCTTCCGGTTTAGCTCGGAATTCAAACGCCAAAATAAGAGTCTGCAGGAAACCGAAAGACCGCCAAAATAAAAGCATATAAATCACAAATAGTAGAACAGAAATGAGAAAGCTTCGCAACCAGCCCCAATATTGGTTTACGCCTGTCTTAGATTGCTGGTTTAGGTACCAAGAGGATCCTTCTGGATCTCTGCCCTGAACTGGACCAGCTGCTCCGGTTCGGACCAACATGATGCTTCAGCTGGAGCTGCTGACAGGTCGGACATCTCTGTCACCATGACGACCGTATGGGACGACTACTGGAGATTAAAGCCAGATCCTAAACATCCCATAACTGTGTCTGGACAGAAAAACATTAAAATACATGTTGCAGCGAAAAACCAGTTCTGTAAAGTTGTCTTTTAAAATAAAACTAAGATGTCACAGAAAGGTTGGTTGGTACGAACTAATGTGACTCAGAAATGAATGAATGAAGTTGAATGAATTAAGTTTTTATTGAATTTTTAGGCAACTTTCAGAGTCTGATATCAACTCAGTTGCAGGTGCTGCAGGACTCCAGAAAGTGTTTCCCCGGTGATGGACCGGGACCCAGACCGGTCTGTCCTCCTACGGTGCAACACTCCGAGTTACAGCAACTTTGCTCTTTATTTCTCACGTTTGTCCCGTAATCCCATTGGCACAAGTTGTCTTTCTGCAGCAGACGAATCAGATCATGATGCTTCATGTTTTAAATATAAGTTTATATTGTTCATATTGCTTATGAGAGAGGTGATCGCGGACATCCACAATGTGTAAGACTCAATAAACGTGTACATTGGGCTTAATCCGTCAGTATATTAGGCCGCGTTCAGACTGCAGGCAAATCTGATATATATCTGATTCCTTCTCATATCCGATTTTCAGGGCTGACTGTCCACACTGTTTTTAGCAAGTGTCCAAATCGGATCTGGCTCTGTTCAGACTGGGCCACATCATTGACTGATCTGACGGGTTGCCGTAGCAACCACGTCGGAGCGGAGGCGTCACCCAGCGCGTGTATTGTGTGAAGTCATGTATTTCTTTTATATATATAAAAAATCCCAAAATATCTGTATCGTTTCTGATTGGGTCGGCACTGCGCATCATTTTTAGACGCAAAAGTTGTGTGATCGGCGGAGGGACCCGGCGTCCCAGCAAAATGAGAAACAGAGAAAGGTGTTCAGAACAAAACCACCAGCAAACTAACAAACCAACCAACAAAGCTCAGAGTTAACAAAACGAACCAGCAATGAATAACTGGCAGCCCCGCTCCATAACCTGTCCTCCTAGGAGGAGAGGGGCTGACGGGCTGCAGGTTCAGGCTCACAGCGCGACTGAAGGCTGATTTATGGTTCCGCGTTACACCGACGCAGAGCCTACGGCGTAGGGTACGCGGCGACCCGCACCTACGTGGAAATGCGGTCTTTTTTTCTGCTATTAAAACATGATTTGTAATGTGAATTTGCAACACTCAAACTACAAATAATAGTTTTTGACGTGACATCAGAGATTGTACATGCTCTCTGTGAAAGGATGAGTAGCTCCACAACTGGAAATGGGCAGGTGGTTTGGAGCGTCTGGGACAGTCATATCCGATCTGAGTGTTTGGAGCTGTTCAGACTGAGACGCATCTGCCCAAATGAGATATGGATCGGATATGAAACTACCTCCTGGAGGTGGTTTCGATCTGGTTTGCAAAAATCGGATATCATGCGGTTTGGGACTGTTCAGACTTCAAAAGAGTCATCCAGTTTCAATCTGGATGGGCTAAAAATCGGATATTTGCCTGCAGTCTGAACGCGGCCTAATACGCGTAACAGTAAAGCTGAACGAGGAGCCGTTTTTTCGTCCACCAACTTAAGTTCTGGTGTCGGTTCTTAAAATACAAACAAGAAAAGCAGAATGTAATAATGCACTAATGCTGCCCATAAACATTCAAACACCCTTACGATCATAATAAAGCCACAACTCTTCACGGAACGCAACACAAAGCAAAGAATATCGATATTTGATAGATCCTATTTTCTGCCATAACTTTTGAATGGTATGACATACATAGTTGTGGGTGGTGTCATCCACTAAATGTCCAGGCCTGAAGAATCTACATACAAGTCATACAAGCACTTCCACTGCAGCCTGAACGTGCACAAGGGTGCGAGGGCCCGTTCATTGCTGCTTGCAGCTTTAATTTCTTTTTAATTTTCTCTAAAAGCATTCCATTGTATTTTTTTTTTTCTTCTTTCAAAATTGTGCAAATAAATAAATCAAATCAAATAAAAATGGGTGACATCACAGGGCTTGTCCAGTTCTTCTTATACAGCAGTGGTCTTGATTCCTGGGCCTGGAGTGCCAGTGTCCTGTATGATTTAGATGTTTCCCTGCTTCAACACACCCTGATGAACACGGCTGTGTCACCAACAGACATGTCCAGACCTTGATGACAAGGTGGTGAGGACCATTAACTAGGTTCAGGTGTGTTGATGCAGGTAGACAGCAAAAACATGCAGGACAGTGGCTCTCAAGGACCAGGAATGAAGACCACTATTCTTCAGTCTCTAGCCCCTTTTACATGGGTGAATGCCCCGTGTTTAACGCGCGGATCTAGGGTGTCGTATGCACCTCTATCTGCGAGCCTCTCAGCCTTGGACGCCTTAAACCGGCGTATGTCCGGAACCACAGAGGATGGTCCATTGTTTGAAAGACTGGACTCAAAAATGGCAAACTGGGGCTTTGCAAGAAGGAAAACTCAGCCAAAAAACGCTCATCCTGTTGTTCATCCATCTTCGTTTTGAAAACTACACCTGTCTGATGGCGTATAAATCTTGCTGATGTAGTGACAATACATTAGTGTACACGCCCACACATCTCACATTATATTATGCGTTTAATGCTGCCTGACTCGCCTTCAGGCCCGAGGTGACATATAACACGGCTTGCGTTTACATTACCAACATGCGTTAAACACCCGTTCATCCTCCAGCGATATTAGTGGGATCCAGTCTAAAAACACGTCATGCCAAAAGACTTGATGCCCTCGGGTGGTAAGAAGTGGGTTTTGGTACATGAAGTGGCTTTAAAGCGTCACGTAATCCCGTTGCGAGGGTTCAGCAGATCAAGTTCCCTCCATGTGGGCCGAGTCACGAGTTGCTGTTTGTGTCTGGACCGGTGCCAGATGACCCGTCCTGCTTTACACTCTCGGTAGAAAAAGCATCCAATTACCAACAGAAACAGAAATAAAGGAAAAAAAATGTATGTAGAAATAAATGAACGCATTTATCCGAAGCAAAACAACTGCATCTTTACACGATGGAGTCATAAAATGATGTCAGGTTGTAGTTTTGTTCACCACAACTAAAACCATTCTCTGCAAAGTATTAAACCTCTTACAGGTCTGTAAAGAAAAAAAAAAGAAAACAGGTCTGTTTTTAGGCATTTAGTTTTATGAGTTTAGGACTGATTTAATTTGATATACCCCAGAAGAATTATTAAACTTGGCAGAGCAACAGTTGTGACCAGATGGATGACTGATGCATGAAAAAGCTGCAGAATCAGACGGTACGTTTAGTTTTCACACTGATTCTCGTGGGCTGTTTTTCTTCTGTGGTATTTTTAGGGGCTGATTATTGTTATTTTCCCTTTTATAACCCCTTGACAGCAATGGCCAGTTATACCTATTCACTTTTTGAGAAAAATCTCTCTTGTGAAATGGGTCGAAAAAGTTTTTTTTACACGTGGTTGGTCTGGAACGGTCCAAGTATGAAATTTAGCTGAGATCAGCCAGTAGGACAGCAGCAGGCCAGTGACCACTGGTCAGCAGTACATGAGGCTCTGTTAGTCCTCCTTTAAGCTTTGGAAGCTCTCATTTCAGATGTAGTTTTAGCAACGTATGAAATAAGGGATAGCTAGAAGGATTTTGTAGAATGAATATCAAGTCATTTCAATTAGCTACAATGGCTAACTGTGAATGACATATGGTGGGTGTGTTTCAACCAGCCCCCCAATCTCGCACTCAGCAGGCGCGCCGATTTATCCCAGTGGCCAGCCGCGGTACTGCAACAAAAAATCCCATGGGGCCCAGAAAGCTTTTTTCCCATAGACCGCAATAGTAAAAGAGAAGCCTCTAAAACTGTTCACAGGACACCTCCAGCTGTAATCACCGGCAATTACTAATCTTTGTATTCTATATTTTTAAGTCATGGACTTTATATCCGTCAAAAATGTTTTATAACGGCCAGAAAAGTCAAAGAAAAGTCTCTTTCTGGGCGTGACGTCACGGCCGCGTCGGTGCCATTGATGTTGCCCCGGGGCATGATGGGAGGCCCCAGAGCATCATGGGAGGTGACTCTACTGCGCATGCTCTATGGGCCCCTTAACGCGGAAGTAAACCCGGAAGTCAGGAACTCATTTCGGCGTATGCGCTGAGTGAGCAAATTGCGTTGAAATGAATAGGCGGCCATTTTCGATGTACCATCCAGTTAATATTTATAGATCCATGGTTTCAACCAGCTTCCGGGCCTGTTTGTTCCTCCCATTCGCAACATGAATGCAAATATTTGGGTGTTTAAAGTGTCTACTAACTCCAAATTTTGTAAAAGCACAAACTCAGTGAGCAGAGTTACAGGGAGCTGTGACATCACAGACCTGACCTAGCCTCCTCAATTTCAACTCATCCCAACGTCCCATCTTGTTGTATTTGCTTTTTTCAAACTGGGCAGCACAAAGCTGTGTGACGGAACTCCACAGGGGTGTTTCCTGCAGAAGAGTGGTTGACTCCGCCCCCTAAAACCAGCTGCTATGAAGATCTGCAAAGACATGTTCACAGGAGCTGCTGTACTGAAGTATTTGAAAACAAAACATGTCAGATATATTTCATGTTAACTTTTAAAAAAAGGGCATAACATGATACCTTTAATATGTAAGTTACAAACATGGCATGCAGGAAAGCTTATTGAACATACAAGAAGGAAGAAAAACGTAATCTTGACAAATTCAGATTACTTTTTCTAAGCACTCAATGTTTTAAATTCAGTCACTACAGTCAGTCTTCATCTTTTTAAGTTAAGGCACACGGCAGCTCTGGATAATGGACAGCTGTGTTATCAATGCACATTTAGAAGATCCTTTAGATGGAGGTGCTTCACCTGTGCTGATTAGTCTCACTGCTGATCCACATGCAGCTCATAGAACATTATTGTTTCACAACGTCGGAGGAAAACAGCTCCTAATCTAAATTAAAAAAAATTAAATCTCTTTTGGACTGAGGTCATCGTTATGTCTCTAGATAAGACGATAAAATACTAAATCATAAAGTTAAGAGCAGGAACTAGATTTGGGGCCCATTTTTAATATTTATGCATGTGGCAGATGTGTAAAAATATGAATGTAACCCAGCATAGGAGAGGGTTTTACTGGAGAGGCCAGATGTTTAACACAACCCCCATGATGTGCTAAACTAAAATCAGTCCTGTAATCAGCATCACAGGTGTCTTCAAGCTTGCAGTCAATCAAAACTATAACTGCACATTTTTAAAAAAAAAACGCTTTCCAAGACACTTTTTATATTCTCCTCTTCTCCTGCTGCCAAGGTTTGTTTATCTCCGCTGAAGTGGAGCCTCGGAAGACCTCTGGAGCTTGTGGAGGTCCAGGAGAAAGACCAGCCTCAGCTATTCGGAACCAACTAGTAGTAAGGAGACTGGACACACAGATTTGATGGATCTTTTTCACCAGTTATTATTGACTTTTCCAAGGGCTTAAAAAAAATAAAGATTGTTTCACCAACTTCTATCGTAGCCTGTTACACATCATTTGTGTACCCTAAATCTCCATCTAATTCTGACTCCGTATTTAGGTGAACACTTAAAAAAGCGTGCTGGATAAAGAACGAGTCATATAATGTGGTTAGATTGGTTTTATGTGAACAATGATCAAATTCAAAAAGATTTGTGGTTAGAACACACAACGATTTTGACTTTGGATTTGATTCCCACAGTCGCCGACTGCTTCAGTGCTGCTTGAGATGAAGACTGAATCAAAGTGAAGGTTGGATTAATCTTCTGGTTACACTTTATTTGAATGTAATTGGAATATAACTGAACCTAATTTCATTGAACTTCGACTGAACCTTTTTTACTTTGTCAGTAAAAAGCCCTTAAATGAGTTTTATAGAGAAGCGATATGACACGACAAATGCTAATTCAGAAACATACATAAAGGCATATTTGTTCAGTTACAGGTGTCTTCCTGTGTTAAAATAACTAGAACCAGAGTGGGACGATGAGGCGTGGCTAGGCTACATGTTTCCCTCCATTTACAATGTTTGTTATGCTAAGCTAAGCTAACCTGCTGCTCAGTGTAGCTTCATATCCACCGCGCTATCCTCTAATCTGCCAGATTCACCGCGTGCGGGACCGTCTGTAAGCTTTTTTGTGAATGTGGACATGAGTGGATTATTTAAGTAGACTTTAGAATATTTTTTAGTATTGAAACAGCTTGTTTTTCTCTTATTTTCAATCTTGTTCAGTCTGATTGCAAGATGATAAATAAAGGCGCCTGAATGCATCTTCAGGTGACCTTCTGTGCTGAAATTCCTAGAACCAGATCAAGATGAGACACAGCCTTCATAGACCTATCAGTAAGTCCGGCCCCCTCCATTGATGGCTTGTCGGGGTTAGCAACAGTAACTAAGGGGGGCGTGCTTTACTGACAGGTCTGTTGTTTCCCTCCGTTTTCAAGCTGTTTGTCAACTTGTCTGTTCTTGTAAAACGTCAACAGTCACCGATGAAGGTCTGTCTCTGACCAAAATCTGCACCCGGACACGAGCAGTCCGGATGAAGATATGTTCTCGCTTCGCCCATTTTATCAATAAGAATTTTATCATTCCTCCAGTCCAGACTTGAGCAGACGTCAGACGCCCAAGTTAGACCCTCCAGAAAAACGCGGGCAAAAATCCTTGATTCTGCGGGCTAAAATCCTTGATTTTGCGGGCTAAAATCATTGATTATGCGATTAAATGTGCGGGGTTTTTATGTGCTTTTATGCGGTGAAATTGCGGAATATGCGGGAAGTCGTGGAATATGCGGAAAGTTGCAAAATATGCGAAATATGCAGGAAGTTGCGGATTCGGCGCTGAGCTCTTCCCTCTTAAATTCAGCGGGCTGTCTCGTCTGATCTGAGGTCGGAAAAAAAGGCGGAAAAAAAAAGGAGAGCGCAGGTGGAGAGGAGAGGAGAGGGGCGGTCGCAGCCCGGGGGCCGGCAGTCTCTCTCCCTCCAGCCCGCGGCTCAGTGCTCGGGTGATTGCCGGGCGCACCGGCACGGCGAGGGGACGAGCCAGAGCTCCATCACCCCACGCGTCCGCCGCGTATACCGTGTACCGGGCGCGCCGGCGCAGTGGTACACGGTCAGCGCGGAGACCTGAGTCCACCGGCAGCCGAGCCCCCCGCGCAAGCGGACGGAGACGGCACTCTCTTTTTCCTCTCAACCCCGCGGGTGAGAGCTGCTGTTTGGGGGGTGGCGGTTTCTGCGAGGGGTGCGGAGGTCCCCGGGCGGGTCCCGCATGTCGCGACCGGGCGTCCCGACATGTCACTCACAACACTTCCCCCTTTTTCCAAACTTTATGCGAAAATGTGCGGCGATGATGCGGTGAAATCAAGCTAGCCCCGCATAATTCGCATATTCATCGCGTTTTTCTGGAGGGCCTACCAAGTATCCCAGAATGCATGTCACATCAACAAGCAGAAGTAATAGTGCAAGAAAAATGAGTAAAAACAACGTTTTAACTTTGCTGTGGTGTTATGAAAGTAGTTTTATGATGTTTTAATGAGAGAAAATATGTCTTGTAGCTTGATATTTGTGGTTAATTTAAAGATATAGCCTATTATAGCCTAAAATTTCCTCGACCGTTTTCAGTTTCTGTTTCTTTTCACTTCCACCTAAATTCATTTGTAACGCAACTAGAGTAAAAATGCATAAAACCCATCAAAACACATCAAAAACACATCACAGAAAGGTTCATGTTTATGAAACGTTGGCCGGGGTCCTGGTCCTGGGTCAGTTCTGAGTCGTGTTCATGTTCGGGGTGTTTATTTTATGCTCAGTTAAGTTGTAGTTGTTTCTGATGATGTGTTAGCCTGCTAGCTGAGCTGTGATGGCATCAAGTATTCGGATGTTTGAAATGCAGAAAGGCCAAAAAGCGCGCTCCCGTCCTCTGAAGTACGCTCTCTGGAGTCGTTCTTTCCGAGTACGAACTACCAAGTCCAAACTCTTGACCTTGTGATGTTCTTCTAAGCTAGACTAGTCAGCTTCATATCCACCACAAATACACAAAAACAGCGTTTATCCTCGAATCTGCCAGAATAAATGTTCGTGCCATGTTAAAGACTGTCTGTATGAGCTTATACTTTAAGAGAATTCGTTTTTTTTCCCTTTCTTTTGGTCATGAAACACTCGTCTGTCTGTTGTTTTGAAGCCAGCTTAGCATCTCAACATCATTTGAAGAGGTATGGCTCCACATAAATCCGCACATCCTTCACTGGAACTGACAAGAGCGTGACACAAACCAGTATCCTCCATCAGAACAAGAGCCGAAGTCTTTATTTCAGACCCGAGAGTCCGTTTGTCTCATGTTTCCGTCAGTAGTCCATAGAAATCAGAAAATACTTCACCAAATGAGAATTGGAACCAGAAATAATAATAAAATAACCATTCTGTTCTCCAGAGGCTGTCCACCCTCTGTCCTCTCATGAGGATCTGCATGTACTGGTCCAACTGAGACGTGAGCTGCCAGTCCAGTCAACCCTGACTTCAGGAGGGAAAGCAAGCGTCAGCAGCAGCTGCGGAAACACTTCTTGAAGAATTTCTTGAACTCTGTGTTGAAGATGGTGTAGATGATGGGGTTGAGGGCGCTGTTGACGTAACCCAGCCAGGTGACGGTGCTCATCAGGGCCGGAGGGATGTTGCACCTCATGCACAAGGCTCGCATTGTGTGGACCACGAAGAACGGCGTCCAACAGAACAGGAAGCAGCCTGCAGGAAGAGAGCAAGGAGGAAAATCTTTAGGGGAGAGAAGCATGACATTACAACCCATTTTTGGTCAAAGATGAGGGTCATTCGCAAAAAATATTGACGATCAGCAAGATGAACTTATTATGAAATTACTTATCTTCACATATAAGCTTCATCAAAAATAAACCTGGTCAGGTCACCAGCTCATGTGGACCATTTCGAGTTACCAGTCAACCTGACAAAGGTGTTTTTTGAACGGAGAAAAAAACCCTCACAAGCCTGGGGAGAGCTTTGCAAACTCCACTCAGGAAAGTACCTGCCGGATTCAAACCAAATACCTTCTCTGACTATCACTGTAAATATTTGGAGCTATGTGAAACATCGAATACTACAAAGGAGGCACCAAACACTTCACTTCCAACCTGCAGAAGTTGCTGTCTTCAGTTCCCAACCTAGACGCCGCAACGCGGCAGCAAACGAGTCTCTATCCCAACAGAGAAACTTGAGATTCTGCCGTGTTGATGAAAGAGCCACTGACGGCCCGCTTTATCCCACTAGAGGTGCTCTTTGGGGCCATTTTTGAAAAAAAAAACATACTACTATACTACTAATCAGTGTTGTGCATGAGTTTAAAAATGAACAGTTCACGTTCATAGTTCACCATATTAACTCGTTCATTTCTGTGAGAACGTTTAACTGAACGCAACATATTTGCAAATAAAGAACTTGAACGTGAACTTGTTCATTCTGCAGATCATGAACTGGAATTTTAACTGTTCAGAGTTTCAGCTTCACTGTTTAGGTCCAATTATTATGCATACATTTCAGCAGCGGGCAGCGCGCACATTTAAAATACTCAACGAGACGACGACTTCACACTACATTACCCACAATGCAGTGCACACCAGCATAACGGGCATCAGCTCCATGGCAACAGTGGCCCGAGCCCGGTGCATC
This sequence comes from Cololabis saira, assembly GCF_033807715.1. Taxonomy (NCBI): domain Eukaryota; kingdom Metazoa; phylum Chordata; class Actinopteri; order Beloniformes; family Belonidae; genus Cololabis; species Cololabis saira. The sequence goes on along the minus strand of NC_084588.1, from coordinate 14,445,750 downwards.
TTTACATGACCAGTGAAGAGAGAGACGTTGCAGACGCAGCGTCAGCGAGCCGTCAGATGATGATCCGCTTATCATTATCTGTGGGAATTTTACACATCGTCTCCCAAAGAGTCCGACGGTAAAAATCGAACCTTTCTGTGCAAATTATGTCCACCTGCGCTGACAAAACAAGTCGGAGCGTCTGCCTCGTCAACCTCAAATTTGAAACGCCATGTGGAGTTAAAGCATCCGTCCAGTGGGAGAAAATATCTGCAAGTCCTTGACAATCAAACTAAGTTATCAAGAAAGAGCAAGAAGACCCAACAGCCCCAAACGACCCCAGTCCCACTGCTGCACCTTCAGGGGGTTGATTTCCCAGCAACAGGTAGACAAACTGATAATGGACTACATTGTTGGAGAATTACAGCCTCTGAGTAAAGTTGAAAAGCCACTAGGACAATACATGATAGTATACAGTGAACAGTTTTAGGATAGAGTAGCGTTTCATTCGTACTTCTCACCTAAAAATATTGAAATGAACTGAATTTGAACTAGTTCAAAGTTAATATGGTGAACTATGAATGTGAACTGTTCATTTTTAAACAATGTGAACTGAACTTTGAACTAGTTCATGAGAAGTATGAACTTGCACAACACTGCTACTAATGCATACTGAATTTGCAGCAACACAAGTAAATGATGGACCACAAATGTTAATCTATCATTGTACATAAAAAATGTATATTTTATTTTTATTGTTTTGTTTCAGTGGCACATTTTTGAGAATCAGAACAAGTTTGAAAGCAACCATTAAAAAAAGATGGGGTAGAGAGAGATGCCATGTATTTAAAAGAATGTAAAAGTTTTACTTCTTTTAATTCAACATTAAGTGGATTCCTCAGTGTATTGGCTCTTCTCTAAATGTTTCTGGCTTTTCCTCTTTTCGGCTGCAGCCAAAGCGTGGAGCTGCATGTTCAAATCCAGTCATTAGTCTGAACGGTTTTATGGTCTTACAGCTCAGCGTCACTCAACCGAGGCTGGATGGAAATCTGCTTAGCACCGCGGACCGCTCTCAACCGTGGCCGCTGTAAACCTACAGCTGAATATTTGTATAGATTATGTGTTTGAGTCCTGAATGACAGCTGCAGGTTCTTCTCTGATCGGAAACCTGGCAGCATTTAGTCCCGTTCTGCACCTTCTACAGGAGAGACGGTGTGACTGTGAGATCATGTGTTGCATAATAATTGGATTTGAGGCTTTAAGCTTAAATGGCACTGCATGCCGAGAGACGGCCAGTCACGAGTGGCGTTTCTGTCCCACCTGCAGAAAGGTCAGCGTCCTCGCAGCGTCGCTGCAGCACAAGCACCTAACTAGGAAGAAGAGGTCATTTACTGCTCCGGTCAGCATCCCGACCATTTCATCCTCTAATTATTTAAGTCAAAAAAGACTTTTGTGGTTGAAAAATGTCCTGATCCAATTTGGTTCGATTATAAAAAAACGGCCCACTTTGAGGGAAATACAAGCGCTCCAGCATCATGATTAAACTCCTCGCCATCTGCAGAAGAAATGACCTGCTGATGATGACTAGTATACAAAAGGTGATCAACAAAAATGTGACATTGTGCCAATAAAAACAGAGAAAACATGATCTTTGCCTAAAGATTTTATGGTATTTGATGGTATAAGAACTACTAATTAAAACTATTAAAAACCCTTCTGACCATGACCGCATGAAGAACTTCTCACCTGATCCTAAATGCAGAGTCCAGCAACTCTCGTAGGAAACTAATGTCATTGTTTCGGTCATTAGACACAGTAAATAACCACAGGTGAACAAGCAGACTCGCCTTTAGGCTCATCTCTTGTCACCAGAACAGACCGGTACAGAGTCCACACAGATACCGCATCGATCCTACCAACTTCCTTTTCCATTCTTATCGTACTTGTGAATAAGACCCCTCGATATTTAAAATCCTCATGGGTTTATATTAGGAGGTGCTGATTCTCGTCTAAGTCCCATCCATCAAATCTTCTTACGATTTAAATTAAAAATAGATATCAAACATGGCAGAAAGTCTTTTGTGCTGCTTTAAAATAGGAATCACAGCTCAGAAGTCGAGTTCAGCGCAAGTGTGAAGCAGCTAAAACGATGACGTCCAGTGTTTTGACACCATAGACTGAAATGCAGCTGTTATTCACAACAAATCACACCCTTAATCATGCTTTCATCTGGGATTTAATGTGTCTTTAACTGATAAGATGCATAAAAGTGGAACCCAAGGGGGTTACACTGGGACACTGAGCCGAGGAGGACCCGTGGGAAGTGGACACGGGGGGCTGCAGGCAGGCTGGAAGCAGAGTGCGCGCATGGGACAGAGGGGGCGTGGGCGGGACTTAAAATGAAGGCATCTGATTGGTTCTTTCCCCCATGCCAAGCCTCTGGTCCTCTGACTAATCCATGCCTTTCGGTGCCGCAAAAAACAGATTGGTCAGAGTTTTTACAGGAATAAAGCTGTCAGAGAGGTCGGATTTTTTTCTTTCCTTTTTCTGAAAACATTATTCACTGGATGCTCTCAGGATGGAAGGACCATTTCACCCAGTATAACAATAAATGTTTTTGAATACGATTACAGACTATACCTTTAAGGGATGTTGTTAAGAACATCAACACAAAAAGTGTATAGGCTACTGGAACTGGAGGTGACATTATCATCTTCTTGTTAAATTCAAAAACGATGAACTGGTCTCTGGTTTTTTTAACTTTAAATAATCACCATCCTTACTAAAATCCTCTGCTTACGTGTGTAATCTTAAGAAATACAGAACTTCCTCTGCCTTGAAAAACAGCAATACAAACACGTTTATATTGGATCAAAATTATTTTTCCGTCCCATCATTGTCTCAGGAGTCAGCAGTGAGATGGTGCACAGACCAAGGAAACTCATGGGAACAGCAAGCAGCATTTCTGATGCAAAAGCAGTGTGTTAGCAGTGAGGAAAGCATGAGGGAAGCTCCAGGAACATTTCCTTTTGTGTAATAAAACCTGGCCCGAGCTTCACAATGGCACAAATGTTGAACACCGCGATGTTGGAACAATCCAAGGACAGTACCAAGTTCTCATGCATTCAATGTAATAAAGGTGTCCTCACGTTGCCACGGTGACGAGTCCTACCCTTGGAAGTGACACAGATGCTTCTGTGAAATGGTCAGAGATCCATTCATCCAGAGCAGCTGTATTCCTGTTAATGTCAGGATGCCCTCACAGCCTGTATTGCACCGTCCCAACGCGCCTACTGACACCTGTGAACTTTACTCTTTCAGAGTCCCGCATCAACTCAGGTCCAGAGTTGTGACGCAACGATTCGGTGCTATTACAGTTGTTGCAGCAGAACAATCTGAGACACTCACCTACCACGACGGGCAGCACCTTCATCGCCTTCCTCTCCCTGTTGTTGATCTTGGCCCTCTTCTTGATATGCTGCTGCTGGCTGAAGGTCACCGTGGGAACGGAGTTCTCTCTGTACTGGCGAGGATAAGGGATTTCCTGTATGTAGTCTTCCGTGTCGTCCATCCGAGACTGGGCCAGATCCCTCTCGATGATCCGGGGCAGGGGCATGGGCAGGGGGCCCGGGATGGTGCCCGCCAGCGGGGGGATGGCGGTGGCCACGGCGGCGTGCTGCAGCTTACGGCACGCCTCGATGCTGCTGCGTAGTTTGGCCTTCCGGGACTCCTCCCAATGCCGGAGCCCGCGGAAAATCCCGAAGTACAGCAGGACCATGATGGGGCAGGGGATGAAGAAGGAGCAGACGGACGAATACACCACGTAGTTGTTGTCCTCCAGCTTACACTCGCTCTGGTCGCGGCCAGGCACGTTGTTGATGCCAAAGACGATGGGCGAGGCCACCGCTATGGCTAGCAGCCACGTAGCAGACAGCAGGATGAGCTGACGCTGGTCCACGTGTTTACGGTTGTAATTTAAGGGTATTGACACTGCGATGAACCTGCAAAATGGAAAAGGCTACAGTGAAAATGGGGTTAAAGGAAAAGTTGTTGTTTAATAAGTTAATAGAAGTTAAAGCATTATTCTTTCAGTTATTTATAACCTGGCATAAGAAAGCTAAATATATTGCTAAGCTGGGTCATGTCTCACATTGGGATTTGGCATATTTCTATTTATTTTTTCTTTCTTGAGTCTAATTTATCAGGGTATGAGACACCGGGGACAGAGGGGGCGGAGCCAGACGTGGACCAACATTCAGAGCGTCGCCCAATTATGTAAAACAGCAAAGCTAGCGGGCTCTGGAAGAAAGTTTTGAAAAAAAAATTCTAAATGATTAACCTCTGCTGACTTTTGTGGTTACTAATTAGCAAATTGAGGCTTAAAGAAAAGAAACGTTAACATGATTAACCATAAACAAACCCAGCATCTGAATGAATTACTGTGGTTTGGGCTTATGGGAGCATTTCAGTTTTTTTTTTTTTTATAGGTCTCCAAAGTCTTAAAAATATATTTCTTTCCAAAATACTGTAATATTTCTATAGTTCCTCTTTGTAAGGGTAGTCTGACCACAGCTACAATCCGAGCAGCTTCTGTTATCCCACTCATCACTGGCCTGAAACATCATTGTTCACCGCTTGAAGCTGAGACTGAATCACATCGTTGGACTAACTCAGCTAGCCTCAGCAAATTTATTTTACTATTCATTTCATTAAGCTTTATTTTGTGAGCTTGACTTAAAATCTAACCTCAGACTTAACAGATCTATTTTGTTTTGCTCAACGACGACTGGCTCATCCGCGTTTGAGAGGCGGGTCAGATCGTTGCTGACATACTGTATGTTTGTTATATACTTCAAGGAATACGGAGTGTAATTTGTGTACAAATTTTAAATCTATGCAGTTTTGTTAAGTTGCATAAAACGGAGTACCCGCTAAACGGAGCTGCAAAGCCGTGGCTGTGGAAGGAGCTGTGTTTCTGTATCTCCGCTGCATTTCGACCAAAGCTTGTCAGACACATTTAATTTCGTGGTTGAAAAAAAATAAATTAATATCCGTCTTTGATGCATTGAAGAAGAAAACTTCTGCTGCGCTGAGTGGAACTTGGTGACAGACTTGATGAATTTCTTCATGTTCATGGATGAAAGTAATTCCAGTTGATGAAATATATCAGCTGACACGTCAGGGCCAATAAACACTGATGTCCTCTACGCGGCCGACTGGAAGAAAAGGCCACAGCCTACCGGCCCAAACTCCCGGGCTTCCACATGATCAATAACTGCTGTTACACAAATGTCATTTCATGTGCTGGGCTCTGTAAGAGCTTTTCCCCTTTTTCCTTTCATTCAGACTGAAAATGAACATTTCAAGTGATTTATGTACAACACTGATTCCAAAAAAGTTGGTCCACTTCGTAACGTTTGAATACAAACAAAATGTAAAGATTTGGAAGTCTCTTAAACCAACATTTGACCAATAAAATAGAAAAGAAAATGGAAAATACTGAAAGTGAGACCTTTTACTATTTTTGAATTTGCAAAATAGAAACAGCTGGAGGATCAATGACATGAGTTGATGTAAAAAGAGCATCGTTCAATTCTCATTACAATTTTTTATATATATATATTTTTTAATTATATATATTTTTTTTATTTCTTTATTTTTTTTGCAATTGTCCATTTCTGTCTTAGTTTTATTTATTTTATTTAGTTGTTTTCTTTTATTGTGGTTCTAGTTTTATATAGGTTGTTCGGGTATGCTGCAATACGTAAGTGACAACTGTATTTTTCTGTTGTTTTTTCCTAAAAGATAAATGTGTGCTTAATTTGCAAAATGTTTTGATATAATTGTTTACATCTGCAAAACCCAATAAAAAAAAGTTGAAAAAAAAAAAGAAAAAAAAAGAGCATCGTTCAGAGGTACAGCAGTCCCTCAAAAGCAAAGACGTGCAAAGGTTCACTCATCTGAGGGCAAAAATGTGTCTACAAATAGAATAATGATCTTGGGAGTAAAATGGACAGATTCATCAGTCAGACCCGGCTTTAAAAACTGGCATGATGTGTGTCATAAAAATCACAGCAGGGATTCAGGAACACAATCAAGGGCCTTTGTCTACGAGCCTCCAAAAACGCCGGTTAAAGCTCCGTGAATTTGTGTCTTTGTCACCTGGAGAATAAATGTCAGAAACGTGAAAAAGGTTTTAGAGCATCATCTGATCCCGTCTAGACGACGTCTCCTTCAGGAAAGGCCTTGGATATGTCAGCAAATCAATGCTAAACCTTATATCCAATCATTACAAAAACATTGCCTTGGAGAGTGCGGGTGTGCGTTTCCCACAACCGTCACTGCCAACTACATTAACAACTAACAGCTGGAACCAGCAGGGATGACGGAAGTGTTCCCTGAAGCCATCGTTGGACCGATGAAGGAGATGATGTTGATAACATCCACACCACGATCACGCTGAGCAGCACAGAATCAATGTTTTTTTTTATTTAAATGTTGGCAAACACTGTTGGTAAGTTGTTCTGTTGGACCTTCTCCACCTGTGATTAGAGGTTTAGTTACCGGTGGCAGGAACTAGTCGTCGGGACGTGCGTTGTAACCCGGCAACGGACGTTCATCTGATGTCAAGTTATAAAAAGAGATGATGTCTGATTAGCGCTGTGCGTGGAAATGTCGTTATAGTGACGACGGTGGTTGAAGCCAACAGTTCACACTCACAGAGGACAACGGTTTTCAGGAAACAGATGTTTGTCAGTTAAACGCTGCTTCGTAGTATGTTGCTGAACTGGCCTCAGCTCGGAGCGTTCACCTACCGAAAACATCCATCCATCCATCCATTATCTATACCCGCTTTATCCTTTGCAGGGTCACAGGGGTCTGCTGGAGCCTATCCCAGCTATTTTCAGGCGAGAGGCAGGGGTTACACCCTGGACAGGTCGCCAGTCCATCGCAGGGCCACATATACAGACAAACAACCAGACACACTCACGCTCACACCTACGTGCAATTTAGAATCACCAATTAACCTAATATGCATGTTTTTGTACTGTGGGAGGAAACCGGAGTACCCGGACAAGCACGGGGAGAACATGCAAACTCCACACAGAAAGACCCTGCTGGGCCTGGGAGTCGAACCGAAAACATTTGAATTTAAAAACAAAAATACAACAAAGAAGTCACGGGACTCCTGATCTCTGAACCCATATCAGAGAAGAACGGGCCAACGTTCGTCTGCAGGAACTCAAACCGCCAGATACGAGCTGCTGTTAGATGAAGAGCAGATGCTACACGGCGGTAAACGCCATCCTGTCAACATTTAACGTGTTTATATGATCTATTGTGAACAAAACATGAGGTACTGATATTTGCAAATTATTCCATCCTGTGTATTAATTTACATTTAAACAACAAGCCAACTTTTTCAGAATTGGGTTGCATTTCGTTCATTGACTTGATGCAAAAAAGCAGCAGATCACTGAAACTTTTCCAAACTTTCAGATGACATGCGCCTCCTCTACCTATAGCAGGAAGAATGACGTTTCCACGGAAACGCAGAGTAATAACACCAACATACCTGTCAACGCTGATGGCACAGAGGTTGAATATGGATGCGGTGCACAGCATCACATCCATGGCCATCAGGCCGTCACACATCGGCATGTTCAAGGTCCAAACTCCACCCTGAAACTGCACGCACGCACACACACACACACACACACACACACACACACACACACACACACACACACACACACACACACACACACACACACACACACACACACACACACACACACACACACACACACACACACACAGAGACACAAGAAAACAGCAACTTATGAGCTGCCCTAAATCTCAACATAAATGTCTGTAATCCTCTTGTGCTCGTGCCACAGCGGCTCACGAGCATTCCTGCAGTAAAGCGCCGCCGCGCTCTGCCCTCGGCCTCCTCTTCCTCAGGTGAACGCGGCAGGCTTTCACCTGCAGACCTGCTCCTCTAATCCAGCCGCTGCATGCGGGCAAACCACCGACGTGACACTCGCTAGATTACCTCGCTGCGACTGCTGACACAGGTAACGAGATCACAAATGCAGCTAATTAAGTGGGGCTTAACGTGGGAGCCTCATCAGGGTGCTTCTGGGATATTTAGACGGACAGGCAAGCAGGCTGGTGGCTTTAAGTATTTTAACAGGGAATAGATTACACTTTTTAAAGCGTTACAGGCCTGCAAATGCTCTTTCCAGTGTTAAAACTCTGAGTGCCTTTGTCAATGTCCCCGTGACCCTCTGCCGGTGATAATCTTCCACGAGGAGGTGAGAAGGACAACATGGCTTCTATTTTTGTAGCTGAAGCGAAAAATCAAGAAAATCCATCTCATATTATTGATCCTATTTATGATTTTATACATTTATATATTTTATAATCTGTGCTCAACAGAATCTTAGACAATCGTGTCCTTGAAGACTCCTCTTCTTCACATGAAAACACATTTCTCTTTCCTCTGACCTGCCTGCAGGTATGTGCTGTCAGACCACCAGATGTACTTGTACATCATTTTCTATTCCCCACGAGAAAAAAAGGATATCGTCACAGCAGCAACTGACAATAGCCATCGATTCAAAATGCAACAATAACTCTTACGATATGATTATAAAATAGGTTGACAAGAAGAAGAGTGAATAATGAACGACATAAGACTCTGCTGGTCTGCTGGTTTTAACATGTGTCATGATGTAAAAGCTGTAAATGTACACAGTAGGGTTTGGTTAATGTTTTTCTTCTTTTGTGGCCTTTCATGCCTTTTTTGACTTTGCATTGTTGTTTTATTTGACTCTCTGAATAAATGGGTGTCAGGGTTTGACACTTCCCCCCAGTTTGTGACTTTCAGTTTCTGTCTTGCCCCGCCTGTGTCCCATCTGCCCTGATTGTGTCTGCACCTGTGTCTCGTCATGTCTCGTTATCCCTTCAGTATATCTTGTCTTGTCATTCCTTGGTTCCCTGTCGGTCCGTACTGTTTCCTCCTCCATGTGCTCCAAGTTTTTGATCCCTGTTCCTTGTGTTTTTGATCCTGCTCTGCAGCGCTTTGTTTTTACCTTTTGTTGGAATAAATCCTTTGTTTTTTGGGAACTCCTGCCTCTGGCCTCCCTGTTCTCCTGCACTTGGGTCCTAGCAAACCAAACCACAACAATGGGCTGCCCTGCTTAGGCTGCTGCCGCCCCGCCCCGCCCTCGGATAAGTGGAAGTGGATGGATGGATGGATGGATGGATGGATGGATAAATAAATAAGATCATCCTCAGTGTTTCTTTATTGACATTTTGTTTTCCTTTTGTCTAATCTTTGGTGAAAAACAACAAAATGCATCTATACTGTAAAGTAATGTATTAAAATGATCCGTATACAAACAAACAAAAAAAAAATCATCTGATCATAGTGGGGTTTAGAGTTCAGCAAAGTCCCAGATTTACTACAACACATACCTCTCTTCAAATATTAATGTGAACAATACCAATATCTCCCATAGATGTGGGTATAATTACTGGACAAACCTCCCGTCACATCGTCCACGGGTTTATGAAGAGCACCTCCGAAGCTGGCTGGAACACGCCCACCTTATGTAAATCACAGATACATTACATACACATGCTCACATAAGATGTTAACTTAATTAACTGTAATATTAATTGCTATCTTTATTTTTCAGTCGGTTGGATTTACATTTACTGATATGCTTCATTGTTCTGTTGCAAAGCCAAATGTCAGGCTGGCTTCAGCTTTAGTTGAACAACTTAAAGGGGACCTATTATGGCATCTAATATGTATTTTAAACAGGCCTTGAATGTCTTAAAAACAAGCTTTTGAATGTTTTTGCTAAATAAATTAGAAATTCAGCCTCTGAGCCATGTCTTTATCTTCCCATTCTCTAACCTCATTATCTATGCGGGATTCTGAGTGGGCGGGGCTATGATAATGAGGCTCTGTGCTGATTGGCTGCCTGAATCACGCGATACACCGCTACGAAAAAATGGCGTAAGCTCCAGCCGGCGGAGTTAGTTGTGGGCGTGGTTTCACGCATTGATTTGCTTTCCTCCTTCTCTGAGTTGGCAGGCTGATGGGAGACCACTTTATATATATTAAAGCAAGAGAAAACGTGTTTTTCATAAAAAGGTCCCCTTTAAGTGCTTGACAGTGGGAATGAGGTGTTTTTGCTGAAATGCCATGTTTGCATTTTGCTGGACATGAGGACCAAACATCTCCATGTTGGTCTCATCTGTCCATAGGAGATCGTTCTCTGTTGTTTTAGGACTGAAGGTTTTCTCCAGACCACTTCCAAACAAACCTGTTCTGTCTTCTTCTAACTGTGATGTCATGGACTTGAACATTTAGTATGCTCAATGAGGTCTGAAGACTCTAAAAAAGTTTTTTTTTTTCTCTCTCACTCCCTGTCTGTGTGTCACAACTTCTTCTTGAAGATGTATGTCTTTCCCTCCTGGCATTGTGCTAACACACACCTGAATAATGCAGACCAGCACAGGAGGTCTGCACAGCACCTGGTGATCAGTTGAATTACTTTTCTTCAGCTCTAACAGGCTACAACTCACTGGCTCAAATGATAAGGAAGCAGAAAGATGGTACTTGGTATGGCCCATTTATTTTGATAAATCTTTGCAAAATAACACAAAAAAGTTACTTTGTTACTCTGAGGTAGAATTTGTCTAACATTAAGACCGATTGCAATCATATCATTTCACCATGTGTTTTTTTTGTGCAAAATAAATAGATAGCTAAATAAACAGGATTAAAATAAGGGGTAGAGACTTTTGCACATTTCTGGGGTATCTTGTGTGCCAGAAGCCTCCTGCACCGGTCCGAAGCGGGTCATAATGAAGCGGCTCATAATCATCAGAATAAACACTCACCTCTGCGTAAACGAAGAGCGGCAGAACCAGAACCGCCAGCAGCAGATCCGAAAACGCCAGACTCACTATGAAGTAGTTTGTTGTAGTTTTCAAAGCCTTCTCCAGGTAAACGCTGAGGCACACCAGTACGTTTCCACCTATCACGGTCACAATCAGCAAAATCCCGAATATGAGCGCCGGGAAATTGTAGTGCGCGACCTGGACCGCCGGGAGCGTGCGGTTGTTCAGGTCCGTCAGGTTGTCCGACATGGTCCCTGGTGTCCCCGGTGTGTGACGGGCTCCTGGTCCGGCGGAGGGCGGCTCTGAGGAGCGGCTCTCATCTATGAGCCGCATCCAGCAGCCCTGGTGGAGACTGCAGTTGGTGGAGGCGGCGGGGAAACAGGTGGAGCTCCCGCAGGACGCACGCACGGCGCGCAGGGGCCGCGCTTCATCCACTCCTCATCCACTCCTCATCCACTCTTCATCCACTATTCATCCACTCTTCATGCACTCACTCCACCTTCACTTTTCCTTCAGATTCCCCGGAGTTCCTCGGGCGGCATTGCGAGGAGCAGGCCGCTCTCCGTGTCCTGCTCCTGCAGAAAGAAGTGAGCGCACTGAGCGAATCAGATGGCCAGAGCAAATCCGTCCTCACAAATCTCCTTACGGGAGCTCTGCAGGATGTGTGTGAAGTCTCAGCAGGGGGGGGAAATCAGCTCCAGGGCAGCACATATCCTGCTCAGGTCCTGGGATTCTCAGTTCTGGTTCCTCTCTCTCCAAAACTTCTGCAAATGAGCTGAAACCCAATCTGATACCACCGAAGGGATTAAGCTTGATTTCAATATCAGCCCACTTTCATATAAAAGAATGCATGATATGATATGCACATTTCATAAACCCATATTTTATTCCCAGTACACTGATACAAATATTGTGCTTGATCTACTTAAAAAAATAAGTCAATTTTTTGCATGAGATTATTATGTAGATCAAGAAAGACTAGTCTTTGTATAAACTACTTAATTTTTTGTATGTAAATAATACATTTTGCATTCAACTTAATTGTGTTAAGTTTTGTTTAATTTTTTAAAAGTAGATCAAGCAAGATATTTTTTCATCTAAACGTTGGTCAATCTGCCCAATAGATTAAAATTGTTAAAGGAAAAGGTAAATACAACAAGATCATTGCTTGTTGTTTGTGTGTAAATGAAAAGAGTGCCTGGGATTATAAAAACTGCTTGTTAAGGAAAAAATGCACAATGTCTTGTTTTTTGAACAAATGCAGATTAAGTTCAACACTAGAGGTATTCATGTAAAGCAACAAACTTCATTGTTAATATCACAGATTTAAATATGTTATATTTACATGTGCTTAGATTTATTTTTTTCCGTGTAGATAAACAAAATAAGAAACTGAGACATTTTGTCATTTCATGGAAAATATTTGCTCATTTTGAATTGGATGGCAGCAACACATCTCAGGAAACCTGGAACAAGGGCAGCAAAGGATGAGAAAGTAATTGGTATAAATACAAAACAATTGGAGGAGCGTTGCACAACTAATCAGGTTAATTGGCAACAGGTCAGTCACATGGCTGCATAAAAGGAGCATCTCGGGGAGGCAGAGCCTCTCTGATGTAAAAATTTGCAGAAGTTCTCCAATCTGAGACAAACGGCTTCAAAAATCGTGGCACAATTTCAGAAAACTATTCCTCATTGACAATCCCTCCAAAAAAAAAAACTGGATGCTCCTGATTTTCGGGTCCTCAGGCAGCGCAGCATTAAAAACAAACATGATTCTCTCCTGGAAATCACCGCAGGGACTCTTTCAGAGATCACCGTACGACCCACAAATGCAGCTCACAGCTGTTTCACCCAGAGAAGAACGTGAACACGATCCAGAAACACTGCAGTTTTCTCTGAACCAAAGGTCATTTTAAATGGACTGAGGAGAAATGGAAAACTGTTCTGTGCTCAGATGAACCCAGATGTTCTATTCAGAAGCCATGGAGGCCGTGTCCTGTTGACCACAGAGAGGAGCCCTGCAGCTTGTGGTCAGAGCTTTAGCTCAAACACCTGCATCTCTGATGGTTTGGGGTTGCATTAAGCCTGAGATATACTTGCTGTTGGTGCTTGCGTTCGCGTCCGTTCACGTCCGTTTGCGTGCACCACCAACCGCAACGTCACTCGTGTAGTACGCGAGGAGAGCGCGCTGTACCGGCGGTGACCGGTAGGGGACAGTAAGCAGCGCAGTTGGAAAAGTGATTAAATATCTAGTAGTAGCGGTAGTAGCAGTAGCACATTAGAACAACAAACAAGTTTACATGACACCATTGGATGATGTAGGAGATTATAACATTGCTTTGGTTGTGATCTCGGCAAAGGAAACGGCGCCAGCGACCTCCGTGTCTTCACTTGTGGCCAGCTGGTATCTGACCGGGACCAGCTGGTATCTGACCGGTGTTCGGCCAATTTCTGCTGCTTTGCCAAAAAATGCTACCTAATGGTTTTCTACCTTTGCAGAGCTACAATTTTACTGTGTTTTACTCCCTAAACCACTTCCTTTTCCCCCCAAGTGGTCCTTGTTTCTTGCCAGGCCGTAATTGTAAATAAGAATGTGTTCTTAATGACCTGCCTGGTTAAATAAAGTCAAATGACTGAATGAATATCGAATAAAGCAATAGAATTTTTTTCCCTCTTTATTGTATAATGTTCACAAAGTGTAATGCAATTCATGTCATGGGTAGTGTATTTTGAAGGATCAAATACTCAACATCCCATATTGTCCATTTTACATCGTGCAAGAAATGATGGACGTGGCAATCAAACTTTGAAAATCGACTTTTTGAGAACGTGCACGTCGATGCGTCAAATGAACGCAGGATACGCGTGGCGGCCATGATGCGTACGCGGTCTGAACTGCAAGTATATCCCAGGCTTTAGTGTCTATGGCATGGCCAGCTTCCACATCTGGAAAGGCTCCATCAATGCTGAGAGGCACATTGAGGCCGACAACGTCTCTTTCAGGGAAGGCCTTGCACATTTCAGCAAGACAGAGCTCAACTGAATCAGTGCACCGGGTGCTGAGCTGGTCCAGTCCAGAGCTTTCACCAACAGAACACATCTGGAGCATCATGAAACAAAACATCTGTCTCGGTTGAACATTCCTCTCCTAAAACTCCAGCAGCTGGTCTCCTCACTTCCCAGATGTTTACCGACAGATGCTAAAGGAAGAGAAGATGCTGGTAACCGTCAGCATCGCCACAAGAAGACCCGGGACTTCTTATTAAGCTGACATGTAATGCAGCTGTTTATCATAAAAGTTCATGGTTGCCGAGGAAACACAACGAGCAAACTAACTGTTGTCCTGCTGCAAACTCACTACTTTTGAGATGTGTACCGGTAACTGGAGTTATTTTTGGCACTTGTTCTTCAGCTGATGAGGTGTTAGATCAAAAACTCAAACACATTTCCTCCAAAGATATCAGTGTGAAGACGGAAGCGGCTGCGGCTCAGTCAGATGATCAAGATTCATTCTTAGGAGCCACATGAGGACAGTTATCTGCTTGCATCTGCTGTCATGCAGGGTAAACTTTCCACCCCTGGAGACCAACTGATGTTTACTTTCCTTTATCTTATTTTGGTAAAACAACAAAGTGTTTTAGAAACATGAGAGACGACGACACTCTGATGTCCACATCAATTATTTTATTTCTTATACTGAAACGTGCCATCATTAAAAGTTTGCCAGAGCTTATAATAAACTGTGGCGCTCCAAACTTTGAAGTGCACGAAGGACTGAGAGGAAAGTAGGTCGAAATGTAAAGTGATTCTTCTTACTAGTGTGGACAGAGTAGTGGAGATAATGAACATCTGGTTCCTGTAAAACCTGTTTTCAGGGGACTGACCAGACTTCAGGGCGCTCACGTTAAAGACGTGTTCATGCACTTCTCTACACTTTGGGAGGGCTGATTGTTCAAAGTACCATCATGCCTTGGGCTACAGGATATTCATGAATGATGAACTGGGGCCGGGAATTTCTCCGAGCCCTCGTTTTTGGGAGATCTTATTAAACTAATGAAGCCTTCTGTTGTCGGCTTTCATTAATTATGCCTACGTTGTCATTAAAGATGATTAAAGATGTCAACAGGCAGATTGTTTTTTTAATTTAGAAGAGTAAACATAAGCAGATAATTTGACCGTAGCTTCTAATTTAAAGGGGACCTATTATGAAAAACATGTTTTTTCTTGCTTTAACATATATAAAGTGGTCTCCCCTCAGCCTGCCAACTCAGAGAAGGAGGAAAGCAACCAAATTCTGCAGTGTCTGTACAGCCGCCCGGATGAAACATCCAGTGTGATGTGACTTCTACGAGCCGTTCAGATTCTGCTCCCTTTCATTACGTAACCAAAATGTGATTTACATAGGTTGGCCTCCAATGCGTGAAACCACGCCCACAACTAACTCCGCCGGCCGGAGCTTCCGCCATTTTCTCATAACGATGTATCGCGTCATTCAGGCAGCCAATCAGCACAGAGCCTCATTATCATAGCCCCGCCCACTCAGAATCCTGCATAGATAATGAGGTTAGAGAATGGGAAGATAAAGACATGGCTCAGAGGCTGAATTTCTAATTTATTTAGAAAAACAATCAAAAGCTTGTTTTTAAGACATTCAAAGCCTGTGTAAAATAGGTATTAGATGCCATAATAGGTCCCCTTTAAAGCCATAAGGACAGTCACAGGTATAGTTTGTTAGCCTGTAACTACGTCACCTGTCCACGTAGCGAACGTCAGCCCCATCAGCGGATGGAAAACTACCTTCCATTGTACTTTTTAATATTACTAGTTTTATTTGGGATAACCCTTTGTTTAGATCTTCATTTGATGATGACCTGATGTTATTATTATTTCATTTGCCAAGTCAGTGCCGTATATTTATTTACTCGCGGTTAAAGGAGCTTGAGGCCGGATTGAGGCAGGATTTATGAAAGAAATCCGTATACATTTTAAGTTTTCTAGTAATAATGTCAGATGAAGCGTTCCAAACCCAAAAGAATGAACCCTCTAGTGTATCTCTCCTTTGCTTTGAACAGGCTGTGTGCTGCAAAATGTGCTGCAATTCGGCCCAAATTTCCCGCGCTGGGCTGCGGATGTGACGTCACATGACGCTGCATGCACGTTCTCCCCGTTCTCCCGTGCCGGCTTCACTGTTGGCTGCAGTACCCCCGACGGCCGTCGTGGCGAAGGGTGGCGCTAGAGAGTCTCATTTCTTAAAAGGAGCCTCATGCTCCTTTAATACAACTCCACGCAGATAAGTTGTTCAGCTCTTTCCATCCAAATCAAATGTTGACAACAAACTCCTGACTGAATTAGAAAAACCAAGCTCTACGGGGAGCAGCCAGGCCGGCCCCCCGTCAGCCTCACATAGTTAGAGAAATAACAGGCAGAAAACAGGTGAATCGTTCAGTTGCGGCTACAAGCACCAAAATTGGTACACATACTCCTTAGGGGTTGGTCTTTTGATAAAACCATTGTGCCAAAAAAAAAAAAAAGATGGCAGCCTTTTTTCAAGATGGCCACCATCGAATATACAGTAATATTGCATTTCGGAACAAAATTGCTTAGACATTTCCTATTTGAATGGTCTTGGTGTCAAATCATAACCTTTCCACTACGTAGAATCTAAATTTGGACTCATGGACTTACACTTTGGCTTCCTTGTACCATATATCAGTCCAAGAATCCCAATTTTCTGCAAAATTTGAGTTTTTTTTGTTATGTTTGACACTGGTAAAATGGATGGCAGTGTATACCTTAGTATTGTTAGAGGTTTAGTGTGTGTGTGTGTGTGTGTGTGTGTGTGTGTGTGTGTGTGTGTGTGTGTGAGTGTGTGTGTGTGTGTGTGTGTGTGTGTGTGTGTGTGTGGTGGGGGGCGGTAGTTTGATGTTTAGTTAGACAGCCACGCCTGAATAGACAGGGTGTACCAGCGTGGGAGAGCCGAGTCAAGGGTAAGGGGGCTAAGCATGACTATTCATGGACTTACCCAGATGGTGTACAGATCGCACAGGACTTACATGATACTGAATGAACGATCGGGCTAGGTGTAGATTGTATAAGTTGTTGTCGAACCTAGTTGTATCCCATACCTTATTGTGCATAATGGTGGTAAAAGGATAACCCCTCGGCCTTGTTTCAATAAATACACATCATCACACTGTGAAATCTTGATTAATCAAAATCAAATCAAAATCAAAATGGCAAATATACATCCAGAACTGCCTAAATTGACTGACTGGAGGAAGTGTTGTCTTTGCCAAGAGAAAAATGGTAATGAGCTCTCATCACCACACACATGACAATCAGAACGGCATGATGGGTACTCCCATCTTTCATGCAATGAATGAGATGCCTATTAAAGTTGATCCGACAGACTTGATGAAGGTGGTGGCATTGAAGATACTTTGAGGAGGAACAAGGCTCAATACCATCAAAGTTGTCATGCTATGTTCAACAACACAAAACTGGAAAGAGTGAGAACCTCAAAACTTAAGGCAGAGAGTGCTCAGTCAGTGGAATGCCAGACCAAGCTTAGCAGAACCAGCATTCAAAACTCATTGTGTTTCATATGTGACAAAGAACTCACATCCTCTGAACAGACCAGAAAAGCTATGACAATGAATCTCAATAAGAGGGTTAATGAATGTGCCCGGACTTTAAATGATGGAAAACTTATTGCAAGACTCAGCTGTGAAGATGTTGTTGCACAGGAGCTCCAATACCATGCTGCATGCTTGGTAGACTTGTACACTAGAGAGAGTTCCTACCTCAGAGCCACCAAGAGACTGGAAAAGGAACATGCAACCAAAGAGGATGACCACCCACAGGCATTCTCAGAGCTAGTCACATATCTAGTGGAGACCACCAAATCTGGTGAGGGTCCTTCAGTCTTCCGACTTACAGACATAGTTCACCTGTATGCCCAGCGCCTGAAACAGCTGGGTGTTGATGCACCTGCTGTCAACTCCACAAGACTGAAGGAAAAACTGCTGTCAGAAATACCTGAGTTGGAGGCTCACAAGCAGGGAAGGGATGTTCTTTTGGCTTTCCAGAAAGAGGTAGGCTTTTCTTGTCAGAAGCCTCTGACTATTATAGTGAAGCTATTATTCTTAACAAAGCAGCTAACATTTTGCGAAGACATATGTTGGACCACAAGTCCACATTTGATGGAACCTTCTATGAGAGTTGCATTGAGGAGGCCATTCCACACAGTCTTCTTCAGTTTGTGGCCATGCTTGAACACGGAGCAGACATCAAATCTCAGCTGAGGTTTGGTGCATCAAAGACCGATCAAGCAATTGCTCAGCTGCTTCAGTACAACTGCTACACACAGTACAAAGAAGGAAGTGCAACTCACAGACACTCCAAAAATAGAGAGACCCCATTCCCTGTTTACATGGGGATGTCCATCTACGCAAAGACCAGAAAGCAAAAGTTGGTGGACATGCTTAATGAGCATGGCATAAGCATTCCATACAACAGGGTTCTAGAGATATCTGCACAGCTGGGAGATGCAACAGTCAGTAAGTACATGGAAGACGGGGTGGTCTGTCCACCAGTTCTGCGAAAAGGGCTGTTCACAACATCAGCCATGGACAACATAGACCACAACCCCACTGCAACAACAGCGACCACTTCTTTCCATGGAACCAGCATCTCTGTTTTTCAGCACCCAACATAAGAAGACAAAGGTTAAGATTGTGGAAAGCTCAAGTTCAGAGAAGAGATAGTGAAGAGAGTTCCAGAACTTCCAGACACCTTCACCAATGTCCGGCCGGCCTTCTTCACCAAGAAGAAACCCTCTCCTCCCCAGAGTTGTGTGACACACCCATACACCAGTCTGCTGAGGCCACATCTGGCAATGGAGTACGGACAGAGTAACAGATGGGCCGCTGGATGTAACTTGGTCAGCCCACGATGCTTCACAGAAGAGAGGAAAGCAATTTGAGGTCAGCATTACATCATTTTTGCCTCTGCTGCGAGATCAGGCCCACTTGGTTGCTACAATCAAGCACGCGATGGACAAGATCAAGGAGATAGTGACATTACTAAACCCCGGCCAGGTGCCAGTGAGTGCTGCTGACCAGTCAATATATGCAGTAGTCAAGCAGGTCCAGTGGCACTGGTCTGAAATCTATGGTGAGGACAAGTTTGTCCTAATAACACTCCTGGACTAGGGTCCGGTACGTGGGCCTCCTCACAACCCTCCTCCCAGGGCAACATCAGCTCCACCAGGAGGGTTTTCTTCTCCTCGGTCGACCCCAGGGGGATGTCTGGGAGCTGAGGTCTCACGTCCCAAGGTTCGGCTTGATTTGGATCGTGGGGCTGAGAAAGGCCTTTCTCTCTCCTCCTTTGCCTGATCTCCTTCCCTGACTCTCTCCACACACCTCTCCTGATCCAGTGTTTCAGCAAGAAGTAGGAGCACTTCGTCATGGCGTCTCCGGTCCCGTCCTTGGGTAAGACTACTTTACACCCTGACAGTAAACTCTCAAGGGTCCCTGTTTCACCATTTTCCATGTCTTCTGTGGTCTTCCAGGTCATTTGATGTTGTTATGAGTTTTCTTTATTTCTCAGATTATATCAGACTGTTGATGAGGTTTGTGTTGTCTCTCTTATACATTTGTACTGTTTTTTTTCTCTCTTCAGCCTAATGATGACCTCCTATCGAGATCTCCTTAGACTTCCAGTCAAACTGCTGACAAATACCACATCAATACCTGATATCAACTCCTGACCTTCTGTCTGCTTCATTAACGAGGGAATGGACAACACAACCAATTAACGTAGTTTTTTTGTGGTACTTTGCTGAAATTGGCTGTAATTCCAAAATGTTAAATGTGATACTTCTGAAAACATCTTTAGTCAAGCCTGAATGATGAAATCTTGATTATATCATTTAAAATCCATTGTGGTGCTTTAATAAGACAGTATCATAAACATTTCTCTTGCCAACATACTTCCAAACCTAACCATTCATTTTTTTTTAAATGGGAACAATAAATAGTAAATACAGCCACTGACCTCTCTGTCAACATGTGTTTTTATGACCTGACATGCTGTAGTTTACTCTTTCTTCTCACCGTGTTCAGTAAATCACATACTGTACGATAATCTATCTGGATAATACTGTTAAAAATATCACATCATCCCTGTATCCTACTTATACTTTTAACCTCGGAGAGGGAAAACTCCAACAAACACCCAGTTTTGCATTTCTGAGACATTTATTTTAATCTTCTCCTGAATGGACTATTTTCAGAGTCAGACGTCATGTGCAACACACAGCTGACAAGCTTTCTGCGGCTTACTTTTCATCACAGTGTAAAGGTGTTTGGGCCACGGCGCCTCCTGTGGCATGAATATATTAGAATAAAGTCTGCAGCAATTAGCTATTCAAACATTGCCACAAAGCCAGGAGGGGGAAAGCAGAGCGCAGAGAATAGTGCACGTGTTCTGGAGAATGAAACGCAGATGTTTAACTCGCTGTAAGTCCTTCAGGCAGAAAATTCATTGTGAGTTTTTACCCCATAAAAGGACAAAAGGGATATAACATGAGCTAATCTAATTTCCAATGAGAGTAGGAATTTAAATTGAATGAAATTAGATCTTTTACTCTTTACTGCATGAATCACATTTGAATAAATTCACTGTCATTTATGAAGATTTACTTGTCTGAACATATGGAATAAAAAAATACTAAGTGAAAGTGACCTCTGAGACCAGGATTAGTGACAAAGCAGAGGAGTGGGGCTTCGGGTTTAACTGTGAACATTCATCATTCTTCCCGGCGGAGCACTGACACTGACAGATGCACAAAGCTCATGGTCTTAAAGTCAAAGTGTGACATGGTGAGATCTTAAGGTTCTAGCTAAAGAGAAGCTGAGTAAAACCATCCAATGAGACAAGAGCTGCATTACGAGTTTAGCCTGGTGACACATTCACGTTGTGTAAATCCTTCCGGTAGAAATGGCTCTGATATTCCTCCCCTCCAATCTCACAGAACGTACCGAACAAATAACAACCCCCTTAGTTACTGTTGCTAACCTGGACAATCTATCAGCGCTGTTTACAGTTGTACAAAGGTGACTGCTTAAAGAACTTGTCCCATGATGCTTTGGACACATTTTGGACACAGAAGGACCACGGGCCCCTCCTTGAACCGCCACCTTACTGTGGTGGAGGGGTTTGTGTTGCCCGAGTGATCCTAGGAGCTATGTGGTCGGGGGCAATACGCCCCTGGTAGGGTCTCCCATGGCAAACAGGTCCTAGGTGACGGGCCAGACTAAGAGCGGTTCACAAAGCCTACCATGAGAAGAAAGAAATCAAGGACCGTAACGTCGCCCGGATCGGCATCACCGGGGCCCCGCCCTGGAGCAAGGCCTGGGGTTGGGGCTCGATGGCAAGCACCTGGTGGCCGGGTCTTTGCCCGTGGGACCCGGCCGGGCTCAGCCCGAAACGGTGACGTGGGCCCGCCTTCCTGTAGGCCCACCACCTGCAGGAAGGTCCATGAAAGGCCGGTGCAATGTGGGCTGGGTAGCAGTCGTGGCGGGGTGCCTTGACGGCCCAATCCCTGGACCAAAACCCTCACAGTGGGGACATGGAATGTCACCTCGCTGGGGGAGAAGGAGCCGGAGCTTGTGCGTGAGGTTGAGAGATACGGGCTAAAGATAGTCGGGCTCACCTCTACACATAGCTTGGGCTCAGGAACCCAGCTCCTTGAAGGGGGCTGGACCCTCCACTACTCTGGAGTTGCCCAGGGTGAGAGGCGGCGGGCTGGTGTGGGCTTGGTTATAGCCCCCCAACTCAGCCGCCATGTGTTGGAGTTCACCCCGGTGAACGAGAGGGTCGCTTCCCTGCGCCTTCGGGTCGGGAAAAGGTCTCTCACTGTTGTTTGTGCCTACGGGCCGAACAGCAGTGCGGAGTATCCGGCCTTCTTGGAGTCCCTGGGAGGAGTACTTGATGGTGCTCCAACTGGGGATTCCATTGTTCTACTGGGGGACTTCAACGCTCACGTGGGCAATGACAGTGATACCTGGAGAGGCGTGATTGGGAGGAACAGCCTCCCCGATCTGAACCCGAGCTGTGTTTTGTTGTTGGACTTCTGTGCTAGTCACAGTTTGTCCATAACGAACACCATGTTCAGGCATAAGGGTGTCCATCAGTGCACGTGGCACCAGGACACCCTAGGCCGGAGGTCAATGATCGACTTTGTTGTCGTTTCATCTGACCTTCGGCCGCATGTCTTGGACACTCGGGTGAAGAGAGGGGCTGAGCTGTCAACTGATCACCACCTGGTGGTGAGTTGGATGCGCTGGCGGAGGAGGAGGTTGGACAGACCGGGCAGACCCAAACGGATTGTGAGGGTCTGTTGGGAACGTCTGGCCGAGCCCTCTGTCAGGGACGTCTTCAACTCCCACCTCCGGGAGAGCTTCTCTCAGATCCCGGGGGAGGCGGGGGATATTGAGTCCGAGTGGACCATGTTCTCTGCCTCCATTGTCGACGCGGCGGCTCGAAGTTGTGGACGCAAGGTCTCCGGTGCCTGTCGTGGCGGCAATCCTAGAACCCGATGGTGGACACCGGAAGTACAGGATGCCGTCAGACTGAAGAAGGAGTCCTACTGGGCTATGTTGGCCTGTGGGACTCCTGACGTTGTAGATAGGTACCGGCAGGCCAAGCGAGCCGCGGCTCGAGCGGCCCTGAACCGTCTTTAGCTTGAACAATGCTCAACATCAGCTGTCAGTGTTTCCAAGTAGGCTAATTCACCGGCTCCTCTGGCGTGGATCAGCTGAAGGACCTGGTGACCTGGTTGATTGACCTACATGTGGTACATGTGGTCCATCCGGCTTCCCAGATCGGTTCGCTCCGCGCATTGATGAGGAAGAAGATGGTTGAAAAGCTCTCTTCAGAAACCCGTGGGTGTCACAGATGGACAATGTTAGCAGAGAGAAAATAATTCGTCTTAGAACAAATGAAGACATCCTTGTTGGTCTTCTGGACATTAATTTGGCATATTAATCCATTTTAGAAAAGATCTGTTTAGTTTGGATTAAGGAAATGGAATAAAATTAACTAGTCTCCATCCTCTCAGGATAACCAGAATCAGTGTGGTGGAGCGTAGCTCATCTCAGACGAGTTTCAGTTGCAGATCTGAAGTTAATAGAACACCTCTGAGAATTGGTCGAACGTGTCTTTCCATTACGAATCACGTGCAGAAATGATTTGATGACCCGCACCAACACCGACCAGCACACAGGAAGAAGGTTTCTGACATCTTGTGGAATCTGCAACACCAAGAACGGGAAGTGTTGGAGAGCAACGGCAGCTCTGACTGGGAAACGGCAAGTTTTCTAATCAAGCGTTGATTGTTTTTAACAACTTACAACTTACAACTTACATATGCGTGACAACTAATTACGCTTGTCGGTGACATATCTTTTTAAACTTTTCTCTGGAGTTTTATGTCCAAATCTGCTATTTTCAATTTTGATTCAGGGAATCCACATTAAAACTGTTGTTAATGTAAAGTACAGTCAAATCCACAGAAGTCTTTATCATTCTGACGGACGTGAACTGGAGCTGCATGGCGATGTGACGATCGCCTCACAGGAACATAACACCTGAGTACTTGATATGCAACCTGACAGTAAGCCCCGCCCCCTCAAACACAGATGAGCCAATGGCAGTTGAGTATCCGTCCCACAGGGCACAGAACTCGGACGTCTGTAGTTTTTAGATGCGTAGATCTTGAACTTTCATCTGTTTATGGAGTTTATGATCACTAATGTATCCATAGAGGACAGATGAAAGTGTTTATTTTATTGTAATTATGAAAATTTAAACAAAAATGGATCCACATTTAGTGACCTGCATTAATGCAACTGCAACAAGTGCTAGCAGCAGCTGTTCAGGTGATGAATCACAAAGTAATGTCACAGTAATTTCCTTTAAAGGGGACCTATTATGAAAAACAGGTTTTTTCTTGCTTTAACATATATAAAGTGATCTCCCATCACCCTGCCAACTCAGAGAAGGAGGAAAGCAACCAAATTCTGCAGTGTCTGTACAGCCGCCCGGATGAGCCGTCCAGTGTGATGTGGCTTCTACGAGCCGTTCAGATTCTGCTCCCTTTCGTTACGTAACCAAAATGCAATTTACATAGTTTGGCCTCCGATGCGTGAAACCACGCCCACAACTAACTCCGCCGGCCGGAGCTTCCGCCATTTTTTCGTAGCGGTGTATCGCGTCATTCAGGCAGCCAATCAGCACAGAGCCTCATTATCATAGCCCCGCCCACTCAGAATCCCTCATAGATAATGAGGTTAGAGACTGGGAAGATAAATACATGGCTCAGAGGCTGAATTTCTAATTTATTTAGCAAAAACAATCAAAAGCTTGTTTTTAAGACATTCAAGGCCTGTTTAAAATAGATATTAGATGCCATAATAGGTCCCCTTTAAGCCTTGTTTGTTTGTGAGACTAAAACACTGCTGCCGTCTCCTTGTCGGAGTGGTCTCGCAGAAGTACCTTCAGGTGTGTCGGCTGTTCCAGAGGCAGAAGGTCAGGAAGGCTCCAGGCCCAGTCTGGGCCTGGAGCCTTCCAGCCGCCCAGACGGCCTGTCCCCCTCCTGCCTGAGAGCCTGCTGGCTCCCACCTTCACACGGATCTTCAACCGGTCCCTGGAGCTGTGTGAGGAGCCTTCATGCCTCAAAAGCTCCACCATCATCCCAGTCCCCAAGAAACCCACCATCACAGGACTAAATTACTACAGACCCGTCGCCCTGACATCTGTGGTCATGAAATCCTTTGAGCGGCTGGTGTTGAGCCACCTGAAGGTCATCACAGGCTCCCTGCTCGACCCCCTGCAGTTTGCTTACCGGGCAAACAGGTCGGTGGATGATGCAGTCAACATAGGACTGCACCACATCCTGCATTTCGACACCTCAGGGACTTACGCGAGGATCCTGTTTGTGGACTTCAGCTCAGCGTTCAACACGATCGCTCCCGCAATCCTCCACCAGAAGCTCACCCAGCTCACAGTTCCTGCCTCCACCTGTCAGTGGATTACCAGCTTCCTGAGTGACAGGAGGCAGCAGGTGAGGCTGGGGAGCATCACATCCAGCACCCGGACCATCAGCACTGGCGCCCCCCAGGGGTGCGTCCTCTCCCCACTGCTCTTCTCCCTCTACACCAGTGGTCCAAATTCCTGGTCCTCGAGAGCCGCTGTCCTGCATATCTTAGATGTTTCCCTGCTCCAGTAAACCCTGATACAGATGACTGTGTCACCAACAGAACTGTGCAGACCTGGAGGAAACATTGGTGATGACCACTAATTAGAATCAGGTGTGTTAATGCAGGGAAACATCAAAAACATGCAGGACAGCGGCTCTTGAGGACCAGGAGTGAGGACCACTGCTCTACACCAACGACTGCACCTCAGGGGACTCTTCTGTGAAGCTCCTGAAGTACGCGGACGACACCACCGTCATCGGCCTGATCCGGGAGGGGGATGAGTCCGTGTACAGACGGGAGGTGGATCAGCTGGTCCCTGGTGCAGTCGGAACCACCTGGAGCTGAACCCGCTCAAGACCGTGGAGATGACAGTGGACTTCAGGAAAAACCCACCGCCACTCCCCCCCTCACCATCCTCAACAGCACTGTCTCCACCACAGACTCCTTCAGGTTCCTGGGATCCACCATCTCCTGGGACCTGAAGTGGTCCACCCACATCAACTCCGTCAGGAAGAAGCTCAGCAAAGGTTGTACTTCCTGCATCAGCTCAGGAAGTTTAACCTACCACAGGAACTGCTGATCACCTTCTACGCTGCCATAATAGTCTGTTCTCTGCTCTTCCATCACTGTCTGGTTCAGATCGGCCACCAAACTGGACAGGCACAGACTGCAACGGACAATTAGGTCTGCAGAGAGGATAATTGGGACTAACCTCCCATCTATCCAGGACCTGTACCGGTCCAGGACCAGGAAACAGGCAGGTAGCATCTCTGCAGACCCCTCACACCCAGGACACAGTCTGTTTGAACTCCTCCCCTCTGGACGGATCTACAGAGCACTGTAGGCTAAAACCTCTAGACACAAGGACAGTTTCTTCCCCCAAGCTGTTGCTCTGATGAACTCTCACAACTAATAGAGTCTCAGGGAAACCAACCAATCACGTGCAATAACAATAGCACCTTCCGGCAATAATCATGTCTGCCTCACTCTGCTGCACCCCTCACTTTTTTGTATTTTTTGTATAATTTTTTGTATAATTTGTTTTGTATAATTGTATATATGTTATTTTATTCAGAGCTGTCATTTTCTCTACCTCAAACTGCTGCACCTTAGTTAATTAGTTAGTTAGTTAATTTACTGCCTAAAGAGCTAAATAACCGGAGTAAAATTTCTTGTTGGACAATGTTGGAACCTGGCCAATAAAGATGATTCTGATTCTGAGGTGCTTTTCTGTTGTCTCGGGCTGATTATCTTGCCGGTTTTTGGTGAATGGATCTCAAGTCCTGAGTATTGTTTAACTTAAACTGCAGCAATGTAATTTCCCTTTGAGGAACGTATTTATTAGCTGGCTTTTTATTTATTTATTTATTTGTCTACCTGTTGTTGTTAGCACTCCATGAACACCAACACTTCTATCTCTTTGTTGGTCTGGTGATGTCATGTGTTTTATCTTGTCTTTTTATTTTGTAATTTATGAACCAAATATCCATTGAGGGACGATAAAGGTCTGAAGTTGGGTGCATAGTGTACACTAGTTTCCAGTCATGCAATGCTCCAGGTTTTATTTTATCCAGGATCCCAGTCTGCTGCCAGTGTAGCACGCCACACCGGTGTTTAAAACCACTTGGACTAATCTTATTTTTGTGTTGTTTGACCTCCCACTTGATTTTTTCTTCCGTTCTTAAACCTTTGTTTAGGTAGTTCATGAAAAAGGTTGAAACAGTGGCCCTCTGTTGCTGCTGAAGGTGAAACAAGAATGTGAGTCAGCAGGTCTCTTATGCGATTAGTTTTTCAGCTGAAGCCAGTAACCTTGAGTCTCAGTTACATAAATAACAGCGTCCCAACATTACATAAAACAGGACCAAGAAAAAAATCTACTTTTCTCTTTAAATACAGGGATGCCGCTGCTGCGCTGAAGTGGGATTTTCCGTCTACAAAACAGGACAGTTGTGAACACAAAGGAGCCACATTTTCTGCAAAAACTTTAATGTGCTACTTGTCTGACCTCAGAGCTACGAGGAGGTTCAACAAGTCAGAGGTGTTTCCTGGCATTCATGTCCTAAATGTGACTCCACTGAGTGACTCTGGTGCACATATGTCACCAACAAAGAGAGGCAGTGAAAGGAGTTATTATGAAGTGAAAATATGACATCCCAGTTGAAGGAAGAGGATGGGAATAACTTCCTGAAGGACACAGACAAAAGTGGACCGTTTGACGATTTCATCAGAAGCGCCAACTAAAGGAGTTCATTGTTTGATGAAGGTGACGGTCACAGGTGGCCCAAAAGTAGGATGTAGGATGTGGAGGGGGCCACAGCCGCCCCCTCAGAACCTCAGTACCTGGTCATAACCTGGTCATAACCTGGTCATAACCTGGTCAGAACCTGGTCAGAACCTGGTCAGTATCTGGTCAGAACCTGGTCCTGGACTGTACAAGAAGAACTGGACAACGGCTCCATGACATAACTCACAGGTTTACTGAGGAGAGGATGCTGACTGGAATACTCCCTAACTCCTGCGCTGGCTTCGATGGACAAAAAGGATATGAATCGTTTATATTAGGAAATAAAACATTTGGTTAGGGTAATTTAGGTGAGTTGTATAAAAAAAGTTTAATATTTCTAAAGATGAATGTGAGAAGAGGTTAAACAAAGGGAGACAGGTCAGGTAATTCAACCACTATTTTGTGAAATACCTTTGATGTTTGTTGTCTTTATCTTTTTGG
Source organism: Cololabis saira (assembly GCF_033807715.1). Lineage (NCBI taxonomy): Eukaryota > Metazoa > Chordata > Actinopteri > Beloniformes > Belonidae > Cololabis > Cololabis saira. Next base: position 14,417,856 of record NC_084588.1, on the reverse strand, counting down.
ACTCAAAAGTACCTTTATATACAAAAAGCTTTAGCTGGTTATTAAGTCACTTTCTTTTAAGACTTGTGTTGAGTGAATTATGAAATTATCTTCAGAGGGACAAACATCACATGGACCAGAAATACTGGATCTAGTTGATGAACGACTTGTGGGCCAAGAAATAGAGAAAAGAAAACTTTCACTGTTTGAGTGGTTGTAGGAACGGTTCACCCACAAACCATCAGGCTTCTGAACTGCTGAGCACTGAAACACACAAATATATACACACTTGCACATTTCACCACTTTCCTCTACATTTGTATTTTATTTTGATATAAATACTTTAATTTAATTAAATCCAGCTACCTCTATATTTATTTTTACATCTATCTTTAATTTTTGTGTTACGACTTTAGAGCTCCTTATTTTTGCAATATTTGTTTGTTGTGCAATATCTTAACCCTTAAACCTGATTTATGGAATAAAACACAGAAAATCCTTGTTTTAATTTGAAGAGGTTATTATATATCAAAATTAAAAACACCCCTTTTTTGTCTTTAACAGATTCTAAATAATAATGTTTCTGTCATTATGAATACATCCCATCATTTTATATATGTTTTATCTATTTCTTTATTTTTTTTCAATCATGTTTAATTGTGTAAATATTATATATATATATATATATATATATATATATATATATATATATATATATATATATATATATATATATATATATACATACATACATACATACATACATACATACATACATGTATATGTATATATATATATATATATATATATATATATATATATATAATATATATATACATACATTTTTATCTGCGCGTGGTATACAGTTCATCAATTAAATATGATACATCCGGCATTATAGGGTTAATGTTTAACAGAGAGTTAAATTACTGATAATGATATGTATTTTGCATGGGTTCTCTCCGGTTACTCCGGTTTCCTCCCACAGTCCAAAAACATTCATGCTAGGTTAATTGGTGATTCTAAATTGCCCGTAGGTGTGACTGTGAGTGTGTTTTATTTATTTATTTATTTATTTTTTATTTAAATAAACAAACGAAATGATTCAGTCATTGGTTGTTAATCCGAGGTTGTATTTCACTTATTTCTTTTTAAATTTGGGCGCGATGACTCCGACATGTGGACGTTGCTGCTGATTGCAGGAGCTCCGGCGCCCCCTGCTGGCCAGAGCCGGGAACAGCAGCGCTCAGCTGCTCCGGAGGCCCCGACATGCAGGAACCTCTGAACGAGCATCAGCACAGTCTGAGCTCCGTGTGTCGTGAGGGGAGCATCTCTGTGACTGTGAGGAAACATAACAAACGAGCTGACATGGCGACACTGAGCTTGTTGTTCCCACACAGATGCTTCAGTGTGCACAGAGCCGCCTTGTCCACGCGTGAAGCCGTGACGCGGCCCGCTTGTCATCATCATGTGAAAAACATGGACCAGGAAGGAGAGGGGGAGGAAAACGACCCGCAACTAGCTGAAAAAAGCCTGAAAAAGAGGTGTAAAGTCCAGCTCACTGGAATCTAACTGCAGCCCATCTCACACCTCTAAGTTTTCAATTAAATAAAAAAATAGTTTTTTTTATTCTTAAAGGGAAATTAATTTTAATACCCTTTTAGAATATTAATTCATACTTTTTTTTAAGGAATTGTGGTGTAAAAAGGGAGACAAAACACCTAAATTACATAAAGTACACTTGACGATAGACAATAGTTGTTTTTTGGACTTTTTAACTTTTTTATAAATGTGTAAAATTAAGACAAGAAAAAACAAATAAATTTGATTGACAGTAACTTTGATGAACAATCTTTATGAATGAAGTCGCCGTAGGACACGACTGAGATAAAGGACGAGCTTGTGACCACACCATTGAGATTATTCAGTATTCCTTCAAATGAAACTGAAACTGATCTTTACTCCTGCCTGCTGATTTAAGTGAACCGTTTTTATCTTTGTCATATTGATTTCATATGTTGATTGGACATTTGTATTCACGTTGAACTGACTAAAATATCATTTTACATTTAAAATCTTGGGTTCATCTAGGCAGTTAAATGAAAAACCATTTGTTCCTTTAATAAAAACATTCTCCAAAAGGCCTCTTGACACCGGGTATTGATGAGGATCATGTGTGATGTCTGATCCATGTTTTCATTTCCTAGTGATGCCATGGAAACAGGTCGACAAATGAACGATCTTTACCCTTTGCAAGCAATTGTTCACTCTCTTTTGTGTCAAAACATTCACTCGACTCCTCACTCGTCTTGTTTGGAGTTCATTTTTCAAACATCTGATGCTGGATTTTGTGAAGACTCACCAGAGGTTTTGCTAACGTTTGTGGAGGAGTGGAGACATTACGAAGAGCCTGTACATCATTTTACCGTCAGCCGGCTTAAACAGCCAACTCTGCAAGTTTTTTTTTTTTTTCTTTTTTTTTAGCCTTAATCCTTGAACCTTTATCTCTTTATAAATTTTATATATTTTATATTGTATGTCAGGGTGCATTGGTCTCCCAGTTTTTATCTTTTTGGTCTCCCAGTTTCTATTTGTTTATTATGCTTATTTTTCAATCAAAATGTCAAAGCACCTTGTATTTCATGTACTTGGACGAAAGGTGCTATATAAATAAAATTTGATTGATTGATTGATTGAAGTACTTCTCGCTGCTGTTTTGGGTTTCTGGGATCTCAGCGTGACCTCAGCAGTTTCAGTGAGCTCTCATTTCAAAATGACCTTACAAAACAGAGGAAACAGTCTTTTATTGGAAAACATTATTTAGATTCCTGATTGCTGGGAGAACAAACGAGAAATTACAAAGCCTTGACTTTTGTGTCCAACTGTGACTATCAGTGAAAGACCGGCTGAATACGAGAGCTGAAATCTTTTACTTTATGGTTTTTGGAAGTCATTTGTTGGTCGTTTAAACTTCCACAGAAACAAAAACTTTGAGCAAGCTTTCGTTTGCCCTTTCAGATGCACATTCTCTGTCATTACCTGTGATTTTCACAACAAGAAGCCCACTAAACCAGGTCTGAACATGTCAGAAATGTTTCCAGCTGCTGGATTCCTCCCAGAATGCATCTGGGCCACCAGTACAAAATGAGCCGTCCAGCTAAAAGAGATGCAAGTATTTTGGTGGGAGGCTGCGAGTCTGCCTCTGGCAGGCTCTTCATGCAATATGTGCCCGTAAGATGAAGTCACAAACACTGCGACTGTAGTCTACTCCCACTCGCCGGGCAGCACAGATGGGGCATTATGTGGCCGAGTACCAGCTGGTACCACGGGCTCCTCATCCTCCTCGGGACTTCATTTGTTGCTGCCTCTGAGATCAGGACATGGAACTGAAATCGAAGAGCAAACTTGTGGACGTTCTCCTCGGATGCGTCGTCGCCGTCTGCTTTTCTACAGACTGCTGGGCTCAAAGACGTGAGTAGATCCGTGACCAGAGGTGGAAGTCGCCACCGGTCAGTGGTGGAGGGCTGCGCGGGGGACGGCTGTGTCAGCTGATCTCCAAAGTAGTCGTCTCGGCAGGTTTGTTTGTCTGTGACCTCTCAGAAGTGACTTTTGGGGAGATCTTTAGGTTTGAGGTTTGACTAGAAACGAAACAGATCACTGCTTCATCTCGTTTGCTTTGCGACCTCCTCCCATTTCTGGGCCTTGTCAGTGAAGTTCAGTGAAGCAACGGCAGAAGCTGAGCAGAAAACAGGAAAAACGTTACCAGATCACCAACAAACAGGATGCACGCTGGCATGGACTCACAGTCATCCAGGTCAGGATGCTTCTTGAAGAAACACAGCTGGACTTCCTTTTCTTGGTTCCTGAAGACGTTTCACCGTCTCACATCTTCAGGAACCAAACAAAGGATGTCCAGTCGCCTTGATTCAGGCGTCTGAACATAGACACATTTGTTGGGACCCCTACTACTCATTGACATAAACATAATGTTTAATTTATTTCAAAAAGTACTAAATCAACAGCTGTGGCCTCATGTGTAATGACCTGCCTTCAGTATGTGTGAGAGGAAACCCATGACAGTAGGAAAGGACAAAGTTTATAGTTTATTTTAAAGGTCAAGTAGCCCAAACAGATTAGTTGGTATCTCATAAATGATTGTACATAATGGCATTATCAATGGCATTAAAAGAGAAAGGTGTCTGAGGAGCTCAGGGAGACACGTACACACACCTGAAGTTTAAGGATATGACACCACCTCCAAGCAGCTTCATGTGGAGTCTAATGCTATTAAGAAGGAGATGGTACCATGGGACTGTAGACAACTTTGTTCAGGAAGCTGCTCCGTGACGAAATGCTTCCCCAGGCTGATCAGAAGGATCATCTGGATGTTAGATGAAGAGGTACATCGCTACATGTTGAGGTAGATCAGTAGAACTCACTAGAATTAACATAAATACATATTGACAAGCCACAAAGTTGGGGGGAGTTCTTTGTTTTTTCAGCTGATGAGGTGGAACTGGAGCTTTTTGGGAAGTTGAGTCCAACGATGGAAGACTGAGCTTTCAAAGCGGGCTTGGTTATGGTCTGGGTATCCTTAGCTGCATCCAGATCTTTCATGTGGGCGACTGTGAGGGCATCCTGGAGTGAAACAAACACCCTGGTGGGAAATGTCGGCCTTAGTCGCAGGTCACGAGTGATGATCCAAAACAGGCAGAGAAACGCCTCAAGAATGACCGATAAAACCGATGAACGAGTCCTAGGCAGCCTTCGATGACTTGTGATATTCATCCTGGTTAACGTCTCTGAGAAGATGTGAGAAATGCAGTCTGTAGAAGGTATCCTACTAACCTGAGACGGGTGAGTTTGCTCAGGAAGAGCGGACCAGAGTGTTACTTCAGAGACGCAGGTACAAGAAAAGTCTACAGGTGACCATCACTACCTGACAAAAGACTCGCCATCGTCAAAACACACACTTGATTTCATCTCTTGAAACTTATATAAACTGAGTATCATAACTGGGGAGTTAAAAGGACTGGATTTAAACAGATCTAAAGAAATCCCATTTTCTGGACATGTTCCATGTAAATGACGGGGGTTTGAAATATTACTGAATGATGGAGAGGTTCAGCTGCTCCCCAACTGACCGATCCAACCATTTCATTTATTTGTCAACTTAAGTGGTTGAAGGAGCAGGTTTTAGGGTTTTTTCTTCACAGGACCATCACTTAACAGCTGAGTCACTGATCTGTTTCTCTGAATCATCTCCCCCAGTGTGCACGGTGCCTCCTGGCCCTGTAACAGTCCCGGAAAACAACACGGCAGACGTCCAGGTGGTGAAGATCATCTCCATCAGTGAAGTGACTCTGAAAGTCACGGTGAACCCAGAAGATCTGTTCTACATTAAAGGGAATGTGCTGATGGTGAAGAAGGGCCTGGATTATGAGGTAATCCCACTAATCAGAGCCATCTGTCCATCTTCTGTATCCTCTACATCCTGCTGAGGGAGTCTGCTCTAGCTATTATCAGGGGAGAAATACTTTTAATACATTTTCATGGTGTGCTTCAAAAACCGGTGATTTGTGAAGGGAAAATGTCAAAACCGATGTGGCCAGATGTTAATTAATTGCTCATTGAGGTTTTAGTTCCCTAAACCTTATACCTTATAAGGAAATTCCTCTCTATTTTATGGAACACAGAGCCAGCCATCCGGTGAACTTCTCGCATCCTGGCGTCTGTGAGACTTCTCAAATCCCATTTCTTGTGCATTCAACAAACCGACTGAAAAGTAACACGTACACTTCATTTTGTTGAGCTTCTAGGCACGTGTTAGATGATAATTCATTGTTGTAGCATTTTATTTATGTCAGAAAACATGGAAAAACATAATACGGCCTGTTTAACTATGAGGTCTGATTGTTTTGGATGTTAAATCACTCAATAAAACAAAAACGTAAGGAAAGAAGCAGTTTGTTGACATCATAAATGATTCCTTTGGTCCATAGGTGACTCCATGACGACCTCACTCAGAGTAGCTGTCAATCACAGTTTTCAGTTTGGCAGCACATTGTCTTTAGAGTATCAAATAAATCAATAACTGACCAGTGAGTAGACTCCAGAGCAAAAGTCATCAGGATGAACAGAGTTGGATGTTGGTTTCACATCTGGACAGCTGTCATGTGCTCCATCATGCAGCTGAAAATGCATCCCTGAACCAAAAACAGAACAATCCATCAATCATTATTGTCACATTCATATAAAATGACCTGCAGCAGTTATTTTTCCTTGTTTCCAGGTGGAGTTTTTCAAGTATAAATACTTCAAAAGTGTCAGGTTGCTGTGTAATGAGCAAATACAGTAAATAATAACAAACAGGGCAAAGTCCTAAACTTGTTCAGTGTTTAGTTGGTGTGTGGTTTCTTATCAGCTGCAGCTGGGGCTGTGGTTCAGGGAAATGGTGCCCAGAGAAACTAATTCAGCACAGCTGCAGCAAACCTCTAACTACCTACTCAATTTATTTATGCAGTAGTAAGATGGAAAATGTATTTTCAGTCACTCTGTGGGTGCATTATGAAAACGTTTGGTTCAGCTATATTACACAGCTGCAAAGAAATGTCATGAGAACCATTTAATATTTAGTCTAAAGCTTTTTTGTTCGGTTGAAATTATCGTGCTGTTGATTTTTCGATTTGTTACTCTTCATAGGAACCCCAGAGATGTACGTTTGACCATTTTGCATACAAATTATCATTAAATTCATTGAAGTTTAGCCATTTATCAAGTCTTTGTTATCAGCTTACTATTATTTCGGTCTAACTCAGATAGTAACCTCATGGTTAAAGTACATAAATACAGAGGTACTGGTGATTTTTCCCAGAGAAGTCCGTTGGGAACCAAAGACACATGGCCAGTCTCAGTTCTCTGGCTCTCGGGGCCTAGTGGTAATGGTTATGAAACAGCACAAACCTTCAGGTACATCATCATCATCATCATCATCAGTAATCCCTGACCCGTTCAAGATCTAGTCCTTGGTCCTTGGCCCTGAGAAGTCGAGTGGGGCACACTCATCTCATTTCTGTCACAGTTAGCTATTTTTGCTTCATTGACTTAGTTTATGCTAACCCATGATGGTAATTAATATGACATTATATTAATTCTTGTCAAATCTCTTTCCAAACATCGCCATTTCAAGTGTTGCTACCAAGAGAACATGTAAAACAAGTGCTGTCAAACGACAAGCAGAGCTCTGGTGGGATCCCACGGTCACTCATTTAGGTTAGACCTATGTAGTCCAGGGTTGCACGTTGTTTAACTGGAGGTTTCAGCAGGATCCTTCCACTGAATTCATCTAACGTGGATCTTACCTCCTTCAACCAATCCATGGTATCAGTGGAGCTACCAGCAAGATCAGAAATTACCCATTTGTATAGTTGACACTTGATTAGCGCAATCTCCTTGGACCTCCGGGCCAACTCACAGTTAGTCACGGTGGTCAAAATACCCAAAGAAATCTATCCAATTTAAAATATGAATGATGATGCTGTTAGCCTTTATTCACAGCTCAAATGAGCCATCACAGATTTAGATTTAGATTTATTTATTCAGCACAGTATAAAAAACAGAACAAGTAACATACAAATGTAAAAAAGAGATTGGTAATGTGCTAGGCTGAGGCAAGAAGCCCAAGGGGCTTATACGAGGCCTTTACCTACCTAAAATACAGCAAAAGATTGTACAAGAATTTAAAATATGCAGAATACACACAACTGCTACTCAGGGTTTAAAAGTGTAGTACACAGTTTGAAGTATGTGAAGATGTCCAGAGTATGTAATTGTTGTACTCCTGGGTACAATTTTGAAGTTGCAACTGACCAGTCTACATAGCATACTGTATCCCATGATGCAGTGGAGCACCATGACAGAACCAGTAACAACCATCATACGACATTGTCATTTTTAAAGTATAGCCTATACTAAGTATACTATGCAGACCACGATTGCCACTGGGACAGTATGTAGTATATACTATAAACTGCGGTATATGTGCAGTATGTAGATTCAGAAACAGCTTCTGTCAACTTCCAGGTTGCAGACCATTACTGCATTAAAGGTAGAAACTAATTAGAGATTTGCTGCAGCTGTGTAAATTAGTTTTTCTTGGGACTGTTCCCTGGACGTCACCCCCCACAGAAACCCCACACCACTACGTATGGGTTTACAAAGGATGTGTTTGAGCCATAGACTGGATGTGACGTCATCTGGAGGTTTTCTGGAGAGCGCTTTTGAAGCCAGGAATCAGCTGCTTTGACCAGAAAAGTTGCTGTTGGTTCAGCTTCAGGTCAATGGGCTACTGGCTGAGCTAGCAACTAATCTGTGAAACTATCAGCTGGAAAATTAACAGTCTGCTAAACTACCAGCTAAAAGGCTAATGGTAATTTCTCGTCCAGTTAGCTCCAGCTAGCAGCAGAGCCACCTTCACTTTGGGACCCTTTTTTCTGTCAAGAGCCCTTTGCGTTGTCTGTTAGTACATTTAATAGCCTTTTTATTTAATAAGGATCTTTATGCAGAGTAGGTATTGATGACAGCTTGTTGTTTGATACCACAGATGTAATGCAGTCACTTATCAGACCACAACACTAATTACTCAAAAAGTTGCTGTTTAATATAATTCTAACTGATGAGGTACAAAAATATTCACCCCCCTACAGTTGTCATGGTTGTGCAATCTAGCCATGGAGACCAAATCCCTTTTTTGTACCAGGCTGTAAATATGTTTATTTATGCTGCAAAGTTGGACACTTTAATATGTGCTGGACTCACATTCGGAGCCCGTCTCTTGTGGTCAGTGAGGGAACTATAATTCTCTACTTCTGCAACAGCTTCAGCTGCTTGGTTTGAACAGATGTCACCAAGGAGATAGAAGTGGAAATTAATGCGTGTTCTTTCTGCTCAGACACCTTAATGGTAATAAAACATCAGCAGTAGGGATGGGCGGTATGGACTAAAAAATGTATCACGATAATTTCTGGCATTTATCCCGATAACAATAAAAATGACGATAAAAAAAATACCAATTCAACTCCACCTTTGTAACTATAAATCTATCTCACTCTCAGATCCGCCATGTTTGTTACACAAAAACCTCATCAACGGGAATTTATCCTTTTTTCTTTCTTTCTTTCTGGCTCATTTCTTTCTTTCTTTCTTTCTTTTCTTTCTTTCTTTCTTTCTTTCAGGCTCATTTCCTTCCTTCCTTTTTCCCTTCCTTCCTTCCTTCCTTCCTTCTGCTCTCTCCTTCCTTCTTCCCTTCCTCTTTTCTCCCTTCCTTCCTCCTTTCCTTGTTTTCTCCCTCCCTTCCTTCCTTCCTTCCTTCCTTCCTTCCTTCCTTCCTTCCTTCCTTCCTTCCTTCCTTCCTTCCTTCCTTCCTTCCTTCCTTCCTTTCTTCACGTAAAGTACGTTGTGCTTCGATTTAACACAGAACCATAAATCAGCTTTACACAAAAACATCATCAACGGGAATTTATCGTTTTTACCTCGAGATGACAAATTCTTACCTTGAGAAATTTTCGTGACGGTTTATCGTGAACGGTAAAATATCGCCCATTCCTAATCAGCAGAGAAGCTTTCTCACCATGACCTAGGTTGAATATGAAAACATCATATGTTGTGTGTTTTGTAGACACTGTCCAGTCCAACTCTGGTGGTTTGGGTGTTGTGTAGCAGAGCTGCCTCCACATCTGTGAGTATCTACAATCTGATCACAAAGAAGCTTGGAAACACTTTCATAGTTTGAAGCATTTCTTTCTGGATTCAGACTGAGTTATTCCTGCCAATGCTTTTCTCTGCTCAAGGTGAACGAGTCTGTTGAGGTTTTGGTTGAAAATGTGAACGACAACCCGCCGAATTTTGCTCAAGACCACTATGTGCTGGATGTGAATGAGGTGAGCAGTGTTGTTCTGCCCTGTTTCACAGAGATGCTTGTGTTCATGTTTCTGCTTTGACTGTTTGAGTTCTGTGTCCTGCAGCTGACCCCCGTCAACACCAGCGTTGGATTGATAAAGGCGACTGATGTTGATTCAGAGCCATTGTACTATCGCTTAGAATCTAAAATGGTAAGTCTGTCTCTTTGTTTTAGAGAATGAATTGTGCAAAGTGGATCTGAAAGAAGAAGACAAATTAAACAGCAACAAAATGTATGTGACAAAATAGGGGATGATTTAAAGATAAGAATAATACGGTTGTTTATGTTATGCAGGTGTGCATACTCCACAATCACTAAAATCATCAATAAATAGAAATAAAATAACAAATAAATCAACATTTTCTTCTCAACAAGGACTAAAAGCCTGAGAGCGAGAAATAGAGAGAGAGAGCTAAGCTTCGTCCTTGGACTCTTCCAGACCAACTTACAGCCAGTCACCATGGCCTGTTTTTTTTTAAATTAACAACACAACAACATGTATGTATCTTTAAAGTAGGAATGACTATGCTTTCTTAGGTCTTTACTCATAGCTCAGAAGTCAGTGCAGAGCTAAGCGCTAAGTTGCAAAAGTGATGAGAACTAACCATTGGCTGTGGCAACTGCCAATCAAAGCCCATGTTCCTAATTTACATAGATTTGTTGCTTTATTTAATTTCAACTGATAAGATAAAAAAAAATATTCACCTGCTGTACAGATTCATGGATGAACCAGAGTGCAAATATGTTTGTTTTTGATGCAAAGTTAGGCCACGTTTACACATAGCCGGGTATTTACAAAAACGGATATTTCCCCCTCTACGTTTTGAAAAATATCCTAGTTTACACAAACCCGCATAAATACGCTGTTAAGGTGCTATGAGCAGCCAAACCTACAGGGGGCAGTGTAACGAGAAGCATAAAGTCATGCTAGCCAATCGGAGTCCTGGAAAAAAACATCAACAAATGACACGTGTGAAGCCTGAATAATATGGTTCCGCGTTAAATCGACGGCGTAGCCTACGTACGGTGGGCGTCGCCGCCTACCCTACGCCGTAGGCTCTGTGTTGGTGTAACGCGGAACAATAAATCAGCCTTCAATGCCAGTTACTTCCAAGACGGAACGACAGTCTTTCGTTTGGAGTGACAGAGAAGTGGAGTTACTTTTGAGTGTGACTTTAGAATATAAAACAGGTAAAATACAAGAAAATATTGACGGTGGCCAAACAAATTGTAAACACAGGTCGCACACATGATGCTGGTGACGTTTCTGTCTCATAATGTGACGTTCCGAGGCCTAAATGTCTGTTTCCCTCTGTTTACAAGAAAACGTGAAAACGAGTTTTGGAAAATCTCCACTTTGGCCGGAGTTTTCAGAAATGATCGTTTTTGGTGACTTTGAGCTTCGTTTTCGTGTAAACGAACGGCCAAAACGCATGAAAACGCCACCGCTTTTGCTACGTGTAAACGGGGCCTTAGACACTTTAACATGGAAGTCACTGAAGATCGACTAACTGTTGGAGCCAACCCTAGTGGTCATTAGATGAACTGCAACTTTTGTTACTTCCATGTTTGCTTCAGTCTTGAAAATGGAATGCTGATGCTTATTTAAATCACAACCACATCACATATAATACCTACTTAAAGGGAAAGCCTCGGCTGTTAGAGTAATTGGTATTATTTTGATGTACAGCTGTAGTTTTTCTGTTAACAGAACATTTGTCTTCTTTCTGTCTCTAAACTCAGGACAAATACTTCAAGCTGGAGAACATAAACTCACCAAAGATGCTTGTCAAAAGCATCCTGGACTATGACGTGATTCAGAACATCTCTCTGGTGTTGCATGTTCGAGTACGTCAATCACCTGCTCGAACAACATCTAGGTGCTTGCTGCTTTTCTTTATTCTTTTCTTTTCTCAAAACTTGCGTCTCTTCTTCCAGGACACGTTCAACGGCTCAGCATCTGACCAGCCGTTCTTCACATCCGTGGCCACCATCACAGTGCACGTGAAGGACGTGGATAATCGACCTCCGTGGTTTCAGCCGTGTACAAAGATGAGCTTAGGAATGGCCAAACTGTGCGTGACCACCGGCTACAGAGGCAAAGTCAACCTCACGGAGAAGGAGGTCAGTGTCTGACATTTACGCGCTGAATTTATCTGACCTTTCTCTCACCTCAGTTGATCAGAAAACTTTGAAGAGTCCCTGGACTTGTGAAATGCAAGTCTGAGCATTTATAAAACACCTGCTGTACTTCAGCTACAAAGAGGTTTGTAAGTTCAAAACTGGAACATTGAAAGAGTCTCAGCAGAGCAGATGCCTGCTGTTTAATGACACTCTGAACTTTAGGAAACGGTTGACCTTTTGAGGATGGCTCCGAACTGACCAGGAATGTTGTCTCTGAGCCAAAAATGAAAGACTGCATCTAGAGGAAAAGTCGTCCTAGAAATTTAAGGCAAAATTAAATCAAATTTGACAACTTTTCATCGTTGTCTTGATGGTTAAATGATAAATGAAGGCAAGGCAAGTTTATTTCTGTAGCACAAAAAAACAACTTGATTCAAAGTGCTTTACAAAGATATTAAAACAAAATAAAACATAAATAAAAGCATGATTTAAAGTTTAAACAAAAAAGAAAGCAATAAAATAGTAGTAAAAAACTAGGTTGGAGTTAAAGACGGCGAGGGGGAATAATGGTCTCGTTTGGGTTTGTGATGTGTCCTCTTTAACCAACAGGAAGGCCCGTTGGTTCTGGAGCCCGGTCCAGTGTTCGCCAAAGATGGAGACAGAAATCGGAGCGAGCAAATCAGCTACAGGATAATGCGAGGTTTGAAATCAAGGAACATTTAATTTTTTTTTTTAAACCAAGGATCTATTGCAGAATATTTAGCTTCATCTTTGAGTGGCAAATGTTCAGTCTATCACCTCTCATCACTGTCCAGCACGGTGGTGGAAGGCTGATGATTTGGGCCGCTGCAGCCACAGAGCCACCTCTGCTACCTGCTCAGATTCAATTTAGATAAAGAGTCAATTTAAATAGTCAAATTTACAAAACAAAGGTTAGCTGGAGCTGGGATTGTAAATTAAATGGACCTTCTTAAGACTCTTTTTAAGATCATTTAAATAAAATAAACCAACAAACATACTCAGATGTGTTCAGTTGTGTAATCATCTCGTGGGGGTGGAGTCACAGGGTGTTAAAAGTTCCTACACTGCTAACAAAGGTTTGTTATAATCCTGTAAATAAGAAATGTATTGGAAGTAAAATATTAAATTGTTTGCTATTTCAACGGAAATAATTTCAGAAGCTGGTCTAAAGTTTGTGTTGTTTGTTGTTTATGTTGTTTTCTTTCATCACCAGGAAATGAAGGAAGCATATTCCAGATTGACGAGGAAACGGGGAACATCACAATGACTAAACCTGCTGACATTGTTGGCCCAATAACCCTCACTGTAATGGTAAAAACATGTATAAAGAATTGACAGTGGTGACCCTGAAGATCAGCTGACTACTGTAACACATTCAACACCTGAAACATTCAGACTCGTATGTCTCCTCTGCTCGTCGTCAGGCGTCACAGGTGACCAACAGAGATCAGTTTGCACTGACGCAAGTGACCATCGAGGTGCTGAAGAAGAGCAGGAACCCTCCTCGCTTTGAGAGAGAGCGATACGAAGGATTCATCTACAGCAACTCTGTCCCGGAGAGCATGATCCTCCGAGACCGAAGCACCAACCGACCTTTCAGGGTCCGAGCACGCGACGAGGACTTTGCCAGCGTGAGTGAGCTTTATGAAAACTGTTAAAAAAGGGATTCATTAATGTAATGATTCCTTCTCAGAATCTGGATTCAATACTTTTGTTAGTTGTTCAGTCACACAGTTACCATATTATAAGGCACTATAAGGCACACCGCATTATAAGGCGCACTAAATATATGGTAAAATACCGTACTATAGTGGCTGGGGTTGAGTTAGCATCTACCTGATGGAGCTGCGCTACAGGAAATGCTACAAAATCCTACAGCAAATGCAAAAAAAAAAAAAAACAAGAAAAGTACTGTATGTCAAACATTATTAACAAAATAAAAAGCAGCTTTGCTCCGTCTCGTCAAAGTCGTCATTATGCAAGTCAGCGTCGCTGCTGTTGTCTTGAACGTCTGAGATGATTCCTGATGTTTTTAGCGCCATTACTTTGGCGACACCAACTACCTTACCCACAATCCCCCTGACTACAGTAACAGAAATTACCGTAATGATCATATATAAGGCGCACTGCATTATAAGGCGCACTGCCGGTTTTTGAGAAAATTAAAGGCTTTTAGGTGCGCCTTTATAGTGCGGAAAATACGGTAGTAAACGATACGAGTAATATGGCCTTTAATTGAAGTGGCACAAACGACCGGCAACGTGGCATCGTGCTCTCTTCTGAAACCGGAAAGGCCACAAGCTCATCTCTTGCTAGTTCAGGAGCATCACTCTCGTCTTGCTCGCCCAGTGGCTTTATAGCGAAGCAGAGAGCTGCGTCCATGTCAACGAGAATGAATCAGACCGCTTTCCTCATCAACAACCGATGAGACAGCCCCTGACCTCCTGGACTACGCCATCGACTACCACACGACGAAGTTGCGTAAGCAGGTATCCGGCGTGTCGTTTGACAACTATCATCTCGTCAACCTGGAATACGCAGACGATACCACGCTGTTCTCTGCCACCCTTGATCAGCTGAGGGATACGCTGATCGCTTACGAAGAGGAGCCCACGAAGCTAGACCTGAAGGTCAGTTAGGCAAAGACCAAGCTCATCCCTGTAGGCAACAGACTGGATCCACTTCCAATTTATGTTGGCAATGACATTTAGGAATTGACAGTTGCAGCTTGGAAACTTTGCCTCTCTGCCAGACCCTGGTGAGGAGACTCCACAGCTTTGACAGCAGGTGCTGTACCAGCACGTACCCATCACAGCACTACAGGGGTGGACCAAACACCTGCCTCTCCTTTCATAGGACAAAGCCACTTCCCCCGGTTCTTCCATGTCCTCCTCCTCTCTCTCGCACAACCAGAGTCCTTCTCTCGTTTGTTTCAAGCACTTCTAGAAGGAAAGGTCGTGTGGCAGATGTCATTTGGCATGACCTGAAGGAGCTGCCATCGCCCACCTTACCTCAGTTACCACACGCCTAGATTAGTTCAGTTTTAACTTTTAGTTTTGTTTAGCTCCTTTTAACCTATAGTGCTGATATTATTTTACATTCATTCTGACCAACTATTTCCATACCAACATGAAACGAGGACCACTAGAGCTCAGTGGGAGCTACTGCTCTCTCTCAGCCGTTAGCTGGATGGCCGATGTTAGCTGTGGTCCAGCTGACTAACCTGGAAGGGTCACGCTGGCGTCTCGGTTGGAGCCAGATGTTGGCCAGCTGGGTGCAGGCCATCCTGACTGGACAGGCCACCAGTCATCCTGCTGCTAGGCTTTGCTTGTCACCTGTCATAGCAAAGGCTAGTGGCCATTGGACCCTGACCCTTAAAAACCAACCCACAGCCCATTTTCAGGGTTTGTTAGTAACTAGCAACACAACAATCATCTTCTAAATGAGAGTGAATTTGTTCCCTTGGGTCCTTACACAGAGCTCAGAAATCAAGTTCACCAAAAGTGTTGAGTAGGTAAAGTGATGACAGCTAGCTATGTAATAACAATACAGCTGCTATTCATAAAATTATACACTTTTTTATGCGTATATTTGGTTGGTAATATTTTAATTATCCAGTGCATAATAATTCACCCCTCAAAGAGCAGTCATGGTATTTTTCCACTATGCTGTAAATATCTTGCTTTTGGAGCATGCCCCTACTGGCGATTTGATGAACTGCAGTGCCTTCACCAGATGCTCATCGTCCATAATATTTTATTTTTTGTGTTTTTATGGGTTTGTGTCAGGGTGTGAACCCGGATGTGAAGTATGAAGTTCAGTACAGCAGCTACGTCAACGTGACTGCCGACGGTTTTGTGATCCTGAAGAGAGTCGTGAAGACGGAGTCGTTTGCACTTCAGGTGACTAACACCGCAGCTGCTTCAATGTCCATCACATTTTACAGTTTGTCTTTTGATTCCTGCTGTAAAGCATGTATGTAAGCTTTAAAGCCTTGATTTCCCGTAGCTCCGAGCGGTGGACGGGACGACTAGCGAGTTTGGAACGGCAGCGCTGTCCGTCCGGGTCATTCCTGGTGAGACCATCACTACTCCAGATGTTTTACTGACTGCTACCATTTTTACCTCACAAACAGACCTTTATGTTAGAGAGACCATCAAACACAGATTAGTCCAGGGATATCTGGGATGTACAGCAGCTTTTTACAGCCTTCATGAGTTGCATCAGTTCCTACCAACACGGTGGCGTGCAGTAAGACCAGCGAGAGGCTTAAAAAACTGAAAACATGTTGTGACGTAACGGAGGGTTTATCCAGTTCTTTTGGATACGTCTATGCTAAAACAGCATAAAAGGATATTCCAAGACAGCCCAACCAGAGTTAACCATAAACTCGTCAAAGTTTTTAACCCCATCTTATAGAGGGGGTCTGTATCCCGAACCCTAACTGGGAGCTGGTTCTGGTCTCTGCCTCCCATCCTACTTTTGGAAACTCTAAATAAAAGTACTCTATTTAATAAAAAAGTGTTGCACAGACAGGTAATCCCAAAGAAAACAACAAAAAGGCTAACAGGGTGCAAACTAAACCAGGATAGAAAACAAGCAGAACGGACCAGCAGGGAGGTTGGGAAGACAAGGACAATCAAGGACGAAACACACAAGGACACAGGCTTTCAAAATAAAACAGGAAACAAGTAACAAACACAAGCCCGAAACTAAAGAACCAAAAAAGCGCAAGAAGATAAAACCCAACAGAAACAGAGGCCATGACCATTTTATGTCCTCAAAAAATACTAGTGAAAAAAGGATTCTTTGAGGATTTTAGTTATTTTTACGACGGTTTTAGAAACAATATGCAGAGTTGCCCTAGACGAGAACACAGGAAGTTAACGCGGATGAAGCCTGGTCCTCAGGGACCAGTGTCCGGCATGTTTTGGTTGTTGCTCTGCTGTAACACACCTGGATCAAGTTAGTGGGCCGTCAATGGACTTGTGTAGATGTTGACGAAAAGCTGATGATGATCCAGTCATTTGAGTCAGGTGTGTTAGAGCAGAACGACATCTAAAACATGCAGGACGCTGGTTCCTGAATGTTTTATCGTATTTCTTGGAAATACTTTCTTGAAAATAATGTTGGTTTTCGATCAGTGTAATGTACGATAATTATCGTCTTTGTATGACGTTTGAATAGTCAAAAGTGTACAATAATTTCACAATCCCTTTCAAAAAGCGAGTATTTTTTCACAACTGGTATCTGGTGTTTTGTCACGTTTCATTTATTTTATCCTCACTTTCTATCACACATGGACATATTCGCCATTATGTTGTTACGTTGTTATGTTGTTACGTGAAATGAGAGTTTTGGGCTCCCTAGGCTGTACGATTTAGTTTTGGGCATCTGGCAACGGGTTTTCGATCCACATTTGCCACTTGATTAACTGTGATTTTTATAAATTTCAATCCAAATGTTACAGAAAAAGAACACGGTTGGGTTCATGTGTTCAAATGTTTTTAAAAGCGATGGTTTTGATCCACAAATTCAAGTGAATTTAGATTTTTGAACCGTGTTATTAACTTAAGACCTGCACACTCTGTTACCTTATTATTTTTGCAGATTTGCCCAGACAGCTCTTTCATTTTCAGTAATTAGTCAAAATGACCATAAAAATCCTTAGTTCAAATCCTTTAATCCCAACGGACATGCTTATTATCTATGGATTAATTCTTTGGGAAACGTCTCCATTTCCAGTTTGAATGTTCATGGTTGTTGTCCGGGTGTTTTCCTCTGCAGCCGTGAGCGTCCCGTCCCCCTCAAACATCGGCTACCGCCCCGGCGACATGGCGCTGCTGGGCCTCGTCATGGCCGCTCTGCTCGTCCTGTGTGTCATCGTGATCGGCTTCTTGATTTCACGCTTGTGGAAAAAGGGAAGCCTTGAAAATATATGTCAGGTCAGTTTCCTTCACAGAAATGTATATAATTATGTAAAAAAATCAAAAAAAAAAACAAAAACCCCAAACAGAAAGAGATGAGATAAAACGGAAAAAAATAAACTGCATATATATATATATATGTTTTTTCTTGCCCTCTTACCATATTTTTTTTATAGATTTCTCGCTTTCTATATACTGTGTGTGTGTGTGTGTGTGTGTGTGTGTGTGTGTGTGTGTGTGTGTGTGTGTGTGTGTGTGTGTGTGTGTGTGTGTGTGTGTGTGTGTGTGTGTGTGTGTGTGTGTGTGTGTGTGTGTGTGTGTGTGTGTGTGTGTGTGTGTGTGTGTGTGTGTGTGTGTGTGTGTGTGTGTGTGTGTGTGTATTCTTCAAGATTGAAGCGATGTCTGATTTTCAGTAGTTAATTTATACTAAATTATTATTTACTAAGGTATAATTTACTACTTTTGTCAGTTTAAAGTTTCTTTAGTGGCTACTGTGGGTTCTGTTTTCTTTAATGGAAGTTTACTTACAAATGCTTTTAGATGATTGATGGAAAACCAAGTTTTGATTTGATTTATTTGTATTGTAGGGAGATTTGCCTTCACTAACAGTACATTTCTTGTCTCAGCAACAACGGACACTACATACACACCAACAATAAATAAATGACATGCATGACGACATAAATGACAGCACAAAAGCAGACAGACATATCAGCGGGGCTGCTGTTCAGGGCAGCTATGGCTGCAGGGATCAGGCCCTGCTGAACTTAATGGATCTGTTCCTTCGATCTGAGGGTTGTGATATGGTTCAGTGGGTGAGTGATGTCTTTGCTCTGGTGTTCGCTGGGCGAGGGATGGACGTGTTATTTAGTTCGGTGAGGTTGGCTGTGGGGAGACCGATGATTTTAGCAGCTGTGTGTGTGATGCGTGTGAGTTTGGCCCGTTTGATGACAGAGAGCATATTAAGGAAATATGTGGAACAGTACAGGAGGATGGGTTGAATTATGCTTTGATAGATTAGTAACAGGAGGTGGGCTGCATCGTAGTCCTTTACGTTTGCAGATGGCTGACTGTCTTTGTTGGATTCTTTTTCGAATGTCCGTGGTGTGCTGATCAAAGGTGAGTTTATTATCCAGACATTCCCAGAATGACAAGTTGACAAGAGGAGCAGAGTAGATTGGATGGATGGATGGATGGATGGATGGATGGATGGATGGATGGATGGATGGATGGATGGATGGTTGATGGATGGATGGATGGATGGATGGATGGATGGATGATTTGTTCCAAGAAAAATATTAATGTATTGACTCCTTTTATAATATCATCACAAATGACCTGGACTACTGGGTAAGCAAATGAAACGCACCTCCGTTAGAAACAGCTGGAGTTCTCTTGAGGTAAGCAGGCTTAGATTTTAGTGACGAACAAAGAAGCGTTTAGAGTTAGATGTTTTCTTATGTTCTGGGGCTCTGTGCTCTCCTCCTTACAACAGGTGTAGACTTGTTTTATCTCTGATAAAGAACACGCAGGAACCTTGCTGCGTTGCTAGTTTTGATGTTAGAGGACTACGTTCACACTGCAGTTCCCAAATGACCCAAATCCGATTTTTTGCTCATCTGTGACTCAGATCTGATTTGTTTATGACAGTGTGAACAGCACAAGTCACATGGAATCTGATCTTTTCAAATCAGATTCAGGTCGCTTCCATATGTGGTTCTAAATCGGATACAGGTCTGATGTTTTGCAATGCCACCTCAGTGTGAACAGCCAGGTCGGAATTAATGCAACTTTGACGTCACTTGAGAGCGACCGTTGTCATAATACTGCGCTGGCGGGGGCGGGAGTCACTCGGAAGCGATCGGAAAAGGTCAAGACAAACATGGAGGATAGCGGTGACGGAACTAATCAGTGGAGGGACAGTGAGGTCTTGGACCTTATAAGTATTTGGGGGAACACTACTATACAAGCTAAATTAGAGGGGTCTTATCGTAACCGGTCCGTATTTGAGAGCATATCATGATCCCACCACTCCTGACTCCGAGTCCGCATCCACACACACCTCTCTACAGACGAGGCAGCCTTCGCTCCACAAAAAGCCATTATTAAAAATGCGGCTTTCTTTCTCCTCCTTCTCCTCTTCATTAACACTTGCTCACAGTTTCGTCGCCTTACACCACACAACAACTTCAAAATATACCCATGTACTGTACGCTCACTTCTGTTGCCTCAATGTTTACCGCCGTTTCATGGCGTGCTGCGTGTGACGTCTTTGTTATTGTTCCTCTGCGCATGCAGGTCAGTTCAGGGCCGTGATGCGTTCACACTCGAGTCTGATATAGGACACATTTTAAAAGATAATGTGAACAGCCACACACAAAAAATCGGATATGGGAAAAAATCGGAATTGAGCATTAAGGCCTGCAGTGTGAACGTAGTCTAACTGGGATGTTTAACGCCTAGAGCTCCTCCTGCAACTTTTATGAATATTTAGCCCCTCAAACCCACAGAGGAGCTCCGAGTTACAAAGCTTCAAATGACCTTTGGATCACATGTGTAATGTTGAACAACTGTATCCCTCAAGCTTCTGCCGTGTTAACGTGGGGCCTCTCTCCTGCCTGCAGTGCCTGGGCCCCTGCGTGGAGGAGCAGCCCCGGTCCGGCCACAGGGACTCCCTGCAGTACACCAACGACGGCTTCCAGAATGAGGGCGACCAGAGCCGCGGCAGCGCCCGGCGCTGGACCAACCCAATTCCCCGGCGCAGCACCTTCCCCCAGCCCAGGAGCCGGGTCCTCCCCCTGGAGAGACGCAGCCACCACTGCTCCGCCTGCGGCATCTACACCAACCACGTTCCCAAGGGCAGCCCCATGGTGAGGCCCGGCCGGAGGCTCAGAGCAGACGTGGACGAGGAGTACAGCATGAGGTCCATCCTGACCAGGCGGCGCCGCAGGGAGGGCCAGAAAACGGTGTCGTTCAAGGAGAGCGAGGACTCCTCGGACATCGAGGTGGAGATCATCCCGGACAGCGTGGGCCGGGTGGAGGAGGAGACTCAGGAGGAGCTGGAGGTGGAGATGGAGGGAGTTGTGAGAGATCCAGCTGCCCCCGTAAGAGAGCCTGAGGGGGGGCCGGAGAGCCAGAACTCAGAACCCAGCGAGCAGAAGGACCCTGGAGACGCCAGCTCAGACAAGGAGAAGGGAGAGCAGGAGGAGGAGCGCTGACGGCGGTCAGACGCACAACAACATTGCTGGTTTTAGAGTTTTTTTCTTTCAGCAGAGCCCTCAGGAGTCCAGCAGGATACTCCCAACATCTCTGAACAGAACCAAGGATCCAAAAAGTTTTATCTGCTAATGTGAGTATGCTGGAACACAGTGACACAAGTACGAACCTGACACAGACATGGAGAAATGTGTTCATACCCTTCCTTTAAAAAGAAGAAAACCCATCAAAGGTCACTGAAACAACTTAAATAGATAATTTATTGAACATTGACTAATGAAAACTAGGCTTTGATTTTGAATTGTGGTTAAACATAATCATAAATAAACAACAACAAAGCTGTTGACCTAGACTGGGGACATCGTCGGACGGTGGAAGGAATACTTCGAGGATCTCCTCAACCCGGGGCGTGCTCATCCATCACCCAAGCCGAGATCACTGAGGTGATTCGTAAGCTCCTCAGTGGCACCGGGGGTGGATGAGATTCGCCCTGAATACCTCAAGTCTCTGGATGTCGTAGGGCTGTCTTGGTTGACCTCCCGGGGAAAGTCTACGCCAGGGTACTGGAGAGGAGAATACGGCCGATAGTTGATCCTCGGATTCAGGAGGAACAATGCGGTTTTCGTCCCGGTCGTGGAACACTGAACCAGCTCTATACCCTCCGCAGGGTGCTCGAGGGTTCGTGGGAATTTGCCTAACCAGTCTACATGTGTTTTGTGGATGTGCAGAAGGCATTTGACCGTGTCCCTCGTGCCATTCTGTGGGGGGTTCTCAGTGAGTACGGAGTCCGGGGCCCTCTATTAAGGGCTGTCCGGTCTCTGTATGATCGGTAGATCAGACTTGTTCCCGGTGCATGTTGGACTCCGGCAGGGCTGCCCTTTGTCACCGGTCCTGTTCATAATTTTTATGGACAGGATTTCTAGGCGCAGCCAGGGGCCGGAGGGGATCCGGTTTGGAACCTCAGGATTTCATCTCTGCTTTTTGCAGATGATGTTGTCCTGTTGGCTTCATCGGACCGGGACCTCCAGCATGTGCTGGGGCGGTTTGTGGCAGAGTGCGACGCGGCAGGGATGAGAATCAGCACCTCCAAAACCGAGGCCATGGTTCTCCACCGGGAAAGGATGGCCTGCCTTCTCCGGGTGGGTGGAGAAGTCCTGCCTCAGGTGGAGGAGTTCAAGTATCTCTGGGTCTTGTTCACGAGTGGGGGAACGATGGAGCGGGAGATTGACAGACGGATCGGTGCAGCGTCCGCAGTTATGCGTTCGATGTACCGGACCGTCGTGGTGAAGAGGGAGCTGAGCCGAAAGGCGAAGCTCTCGATTTACCGGTCAATCTACGCACCTACCCTCACCTATGGTCATGAACTTTGGGTAGTGACCGAAAGGACGAGATCGCGGATACAAGCGGCCGAGATGAGTTTCCTCCGCACGGTGGCTGGACGCTCCCTTAGAGATAGGGTGAGGAGTTCGGTCACCCGGGAGGAGCTCGGAGTCGAGCCGCTGCTCCTCCACATTGAGAGGAGTCAGCTGAGGTGGCTTGGGCATCTGTACCGGATGCCTCCTGGACGCCTCCCTAGGGAGGTGTTCCAGGCATGTCCCTCCTCCGTAGGGAGGTGTTCCAGGCATGTCCCTCCTCCCTAGGGAGGAGTTCCAGGCATGTCCCTCCTCCCTAGGGATGTGTTCCAGGCATGTCCCTCCTCCCTAGGGATGTGTTCCAGGCATGTCCCTCCTCCCTAGGGATGTGTTCCAGGCATGTCCCTCCTCCCCAGGGAGGTGTTCCAGGCATGTCTCTCCTCCCTAGGGAGGTGTTCCAGGCATGTCCCTCCGGGAGGAGACCCCGGGGAAGACCCAGGACACGCTGGAGAGACTATGTCTCTCGGCTGGCCTGGGAACGCCTCGGACTCCCCTCAGAAGAACTGGAGGAAGTGTCTGGGGTGAAGGAAGTCTGGGCATCCCTGCTGAGGCTGCTGCCCCCGCGACCCGGGAACGAATAAGCGAAAGAAGATGGATGGATGGATGGATGGATGGATGGATAAATAAACAAATTAGTTGGTACCTAAAAATAAAAAGACTCAAAATCTTGGGAACCATTTTTTACGTCCAAACCAGTTTCATTTCTTTCGTGAATATTTTGAACCACAATTCAGAAGTGATGTCTAGCTTTCATTAGCCAGTTTTCAGTAAATTATTATTTTTGTCAGTTTGAGGTTATTTATTTACAAATGAGGGTTTTTCTTTCTCTAAAGGAAAGATACCAACAAAGTTGGTCACTTGGGTTCAGAGTTTTTAGGCATCTTTGATTTCCATCTTTGCCTCATATACTCACGATAGTAGTCTGATACCTTCTCAGCAGATAATAATTCAAGTGTATTACTTTTTAAACTTTGAGTAATTTCACTTTTGTAAAACTGGAGAAGAAACTGAAACGACCGAGGCTGAGACGCTTCAACTTACTGCACATCTCGGACTGGAAATTAACTCTCAAATATGTAACATAGTTTGTGTTGTGTTAAACTTTTAAAATGTTGTAAGATATGATCCAGAGACCGATTTATTGTGGATATTTTAACAAACTTGGGCCCTGTTTGGATCAAGTCGTCACTCTTGGAACCGGCACCAGTCCTGTTTCACGGTGAAGGAGCGTCACTGTGCTCTTACAGTTCAGCGATCCACCTGACAGGTCACATGACCGACTAGAAAACTACAAAGTTATTGTTGATGAACCGGAACTGTTTTTTTTTTTTTTTTTTTTTTTAAGTTATCTCTCTGAGGAAAAATGTCAAATTTAGTTCCAATGTGGAACATTGTTGGTGATGTTTTTGCAGCGTTAAATGTTCTTATGCTGTTAGAACCATAGACTGTAAAAGAAGAACTGGATAAACCCTGTGTGACATCACCCATTGTAGTGCTTTTGAAGCCTTGTTTTCCTTGTATTTCACGGTGCCATGTGACAACCAGGCCTGGGAACCCGGCTGGAGCACGACCAGCTTATTTCAGTCGCATTTAGACATTTTAGCTTGGCTGACTTAGCTTATGCTAACCTGTAATGCTAATTAATATTCATTTTTATCAAATTTGTCCAAACATCCTCATTTCAAGTGTCGCTTCTCAAACGACTGGGACTTGCTGTAGCTCCGCCAGGTCGTACCAGGGTCACGGGATGATTGACAGAAAGGTCCCAGCAGAGTGCAGCCCGAAAGAGTCCTTAAACGATCTGCTGTGGTTCCAGCTCCCTCAGCTGATCCACATTTACAACGGCAGCTCTCATTTCATATCACTTTACCTGATGAGCTACAAAGGGAACAACCTTCATCCTCAGATGTTTGTCGTGGATGTGAAATTTAACCACGGAGATCAAAACTGTTTTTTGTATAAGACAGAAAATATGTTGTCTGCGGGAAAGTTGGACATTTTAACATGGAGGTCAGTGGAAATTGACTCCGTCTTGAAGCCAGACCCCAGTGGTCGCTGTAGGAACTGCAACTTTCATTTCCATGAAGTTGGAATTTTGTTGCTTGATTGGAGCAACAAAGATGGATGTCACCTTAACCGTCATTCATGACCTTTAGTTCCGGGTTGATTTCGGTTAGAGGTTACCCAGTGGGAGAAAGGAAAAGGACAGAACCTCTCCCTGTGGTGAGAGGTTTCATGCTCGTGGCTCTGTCACAACTACGTGTTGCCCGACACAACTCCCAACCCCCACCATTACACCATTGAGAGAACCTCATCATAGGAGGAGGAGGTGCAGAAGCTGAGGATCCAATGTTAGATGACTTCTGACTGATTAAACATTTCCTAAACCGACAGGTCCCAGTAGCTGGACAGTATTTGGGGAAGCATAAAAATCCCACTTTTTAAATAATTTAGGTAGTGAACCTCTGTAATGATTACATTGTGTTAATTTAGCTGATGCCCCCTCCCCTCAAACTGACAGCAATGTTTTGTAGGTTCATTCAAAATTAACCCTGTACAATAAGAAAATAAAGATTCAGCTCCATCAGTCGCTGCTGTTCGGCTTCAATGAGTAAAACTGAACCATAAAGCAATCAGCTGATGTTTTAACACTTATAAAGAGCACTTCATTAGGAGTTTGGTAATGATTGGGGATTTGTGTTAGATATTTAATTATCTGCTTCCAAGACAAAAAAAAAAATAAAAATAAATCCTTGTTTCACATTATGGATTTTTTTCCAGCTGAATTTCCAGGAAACTGACTTTATATTTTAAAGGTTTTTCAAGATGTTGCCTGTGGTGATGCAGGTGATGAGTTGTGCAGCCACGACTCTTGGAGATTCTGTTCAAGCGCTACTAAACTGATAGTGGAAAATGTGAACTTTACACAGTTCTAAACAGCTGAAATAACTTATGTTGGTTACACTAATATCTGTGTATAGTTGATGTTTTGTACTTTAAAGTTACTGTAAAGGATTTGAGGGAATAATAAAAACAAAACTTTGGGTCAAAGGTTTTGCTTCCCTGGTTGTGATTTATTTCTTGCACCAGCTTTTATATTTTGAAACAAAGTTGTTTTTTTTTTTAATGTTCTGCTGTTTAAATGTGCTCCAGACACACATTGTATAAGAACTTGACACCTGTTACGTCACACAAAAGGGTTTCTAAAGAGTCTTTTGGTGTGCTGCGATGTCAGCCAAGCATGGCTAACTTATGATGCTAGTAATTATTGTTTGTGTAAAACCACACTTCTAATCTACCATTACCAATCATATCTTTTACTTCTTGCTCCATGGAAGGCAGGTGGTTCTCTTGTGTCCAAAGTTTGTCTTCAACATCTTGGGGACAGGGTTTGCACACAAACTGTTATTTAGGGGGGGCAGTGCTTGCATATGGTCAGTTCCTCATCACACCACAATAAATTATTTCAGTGTTGATATTTAAAAAAAAAAAAAAAAACACTTTCTGAAGCTACAGATCACAACAACACCCATTTATATTTAACAAGTGTTTTATTAAGCCCAATCACAACAAAGATGACATCTTTCAGTAGTTGAGTACCAGTTTCCGACAGGCTAATTAAAAATCCAAAATAAATCCCTGATTCACAAAAACCAAACAAACGGATTACTTGGCTGCTTTAAAAAAAAAAAAAAAAAGTCGGGACCAACACGCTCCGATCCTAAAAATCCTTATTCTGTCTTTAAAAATCACCAGGTTCACGTTATCAGAAATTAAAACAATCTTTAGATCAGTGCATTTACGTTCCACACAGTCTTTTGCTGAATACCGTTTGATTGCAAAGCAACAGAAAACTTGTGCAGCTTGTAGTTCTGTGCTGGAGCCCGGAGCTCAGAGAAGCTGTGGGATGTGTTTACTTGGACTTGGCGAAGCCCACTCTGTCGTTCTCACGGTCAAACACGGTGTAGTATTGACCGATGAACACGTCTCCCAGAATCCACAGCGGCCCGGCGGGGGCGGGGATGTCCAGGCCCATGAAGCCACTCAGGCAGATGGTCTTTCCAGCCTGACTCTCCTAGAGAAGAGTATGAAGAGTCAACACGACAGGTACGTAGAAATTAAACCATACCACTCTTCCTGACGGTGATGCATGTTTAATATATGAAATGTTTTTCTTTTAGTTGATCTACTGCTCTGTATTGGTGTATGTAGGAGCTGACAGAAATTGATTATAAAAAGGGTAGGCGAATAAGCCGAGCTTCAGCCCACACCTTTTCAGTCTTGTTTATATACACAGGACTGTCTCAGAAAATTAGAATATAGTGATTTTCTGTAATGCAAAAAACGTCATACACTCTGAATTCATTACAAATCAACTGAAATATTGCAAGCCTTATTATTTTAATATTGCTGATCATGGCTTACAGCTTAAGAAAACTCAAAAATCCTATCTCAAAAAATGTGAATATTCTGGGAATCCAAATCTTAAGCTGTAAGCCATAATCAGCAATATTACATTAATAAAATGCTTGCAATATTTCAGTTGATTTGTAATGAATCCAGAATGTATGACATTTGTTTTGTTTTTATAAATTGCATTACAGAAAATAAAGAACTTTATCACAATATTCTAATTTTCTGAGACAGTCCTGTATTTTGGTCTAATGCAATATTAGCATTAACTTCACATTTATTGTCTTCTTTTCTTTTGTATTTTAATTTGGAAATGACCAAAATAAACAAAAACAAATAAAACAGGGCGGGTGTTCAGTTACTCTACGAGGCGACACCACTGCCCCCTGCTGGACAACGACGTGTCCTGCGGTCTCACCTTCAGGACGTACTGGTCTCCAGTCAGACTGTAGCTCTGTCCACCAACGTTGAAGGTGATGACGGGCAGTGAAGGGATCTTGTCGCAGCTCACCATGTACTGAAAACAAAACAGTCACGTTTCACACAAACATTTAAAAAGGTTTAAAAATAAAAGTTTAATAATAATAATGATGGTTAACGGCACCAGAACCAAGAGGACAGTTGGTTCTGGGACGTCACGGCTGCTGTGAGACCCCTTGTAAACGAGAATTGATCCACAGCAACTGTCGCAGTTTTGCATCCTGCAGAAGTGTTTTGTAAGGAACATAAGTTGCTGAGCTTCTCACCTCTCCCTGGATGAGTGGAACGGCTCCGATGGCTTTCTGCAGGGCTTTGACCTCGGCCGACGGTCCGGTGATCAGAGACGTCCCGGTGTCCACGATGGCCTCGCAGCCGCCCTTACACAGACTCAGCTGTTTGCCCACCGCCATCCTGTCACATGAGCAGGTGCAACAGGTGAGGTGCTGCGGTACCAGACAGCAGGACCTCTACGTTTAGTCATGCAGGCTGTAGATCAGACAAAGCTGCTGAACTTGGATCCAACCAAGGCGTTTCAGAGCCGGATTTACTGAAGCTCATAATTGTTGTAGTTGATGAGTCAGTGAGTGCAACCACAGCAAACATTTGGTGAAACTCAACACTTCTCTCTTCAAGGTTCAAATCATTTAAGGTGGTTAAACTCGTGTTTTTGATTTTTGGGGACAGATATTTTGGACCTCTTTTATAAAGTTTCATATTCAAATATTTAATAAACATTCAGACGTGACCACGTGTCTGGAAACTTCTATATTAGATTTAGAGTCGTTTACGTTGGTTCTGTGGTTTTGAGCCACGGATAAAAACTTCCAAAACACCAATTTAATCTTTTACGAGAAGTAAACAGAAGATTTGCTGTGACGGTTGAAGCTGCTTCAGGAGTTGCTCAATCGTTTGATTGCAGGAACTGATTAACTACAGCCTCCATGTGGTGAGATGTGGTCTTGCTGCACGCAGCAGCTCCAGGTCTGGTTTCTCACCCGTCCATGTGGATCTGCCAGTACGCCTGGCGGCTGATGTTGACGTAGTGGAAGTCTCCGGTGTAGTACTTGGGGTCGGTTCCTCCCAGCAGCAGCTCGCCGCCAGGCTCCGTGTCCGGGTTCCTGGTGCGGCAGAAAAGAAACTGAATGTGATCAACAAATCAAGTTTTTACACTGACTTTGTTTTGAATTAATATTCATATTTTTATACATTACATTTAAAAGCTACATCAATAATCAGAACGTCTGTTAGAAATAAAAAGTTAATCGGGACATTCAGAGCCAGGAAGATCTCAGGCGACACCTCGCACCCGCACCATGGACTGTTCATGCCTCTGGAAAGAGGTTCTACAGTATTCAGATCAGGACCAGCAGGTTCTGCAAAAGCTTCTTTCCTCAGGCCTTCAGACTGCAATTCCCCTCATGACAATAAGCTGCCACTAATGCGACTGCACTTTAAATCATTATGTACATCATAGTTTGTTTTTTTTTTTTAAACACATTCTTGGTCATCTTGTCTCTATTGTATTTGTTGCCATTTATTTTGGTTATCTAGTTTATCCTTTGCACGCTTTATATTGTAAATTCATATTTAACCGTCAAATTATTCTAGACATTTCTCTCCTGTATTTAAAACCATTTCTTAGATGCATTTACCAGGTAACGGCAGAAAGCCCAAAGATCCAGGTTTCAGACCCATCTGCAGCAGGATGGTTTTATTTCTGCACATTTACAGCAGTTCTTCGCTGCAAGTCTCACTGGCAGTTTGTGGTTGTTGCATCAGATACGCGGTGTCCGCCTACATCCTGTTCAAGTCGAGCAAAAACTCAATTTGTGCTGTTAACATTTATGTCCAAGAGACTTTAAGGGTGTCACTTTTGGACTCCTTCCTTGCAAAAACATTACCCACAATGCAACAGTTGCGAGTTCAGAGAGGGCACCGTTGCGTTTGTGAGAAAAGCTTCACCTGTACGTCGTCTTATCTTCTGTTTAACACAAAACTTGGAAAAAGCTTCAAAAACATGAACTCACTTTTTAAACTGAGCACCTCAGAGCTTCAGCTCGTTTTAAAATCAGGACAGAAACCAGAGTTCCTTCAAGTTAACACGGTGGTACCAACCCAACTACTTAGACAGTTAAAAAATAAATAAAAAGGGTCTGCATGGTGTGTGACAATAAACAAGGCTGTAGTTATAAAAAACAAAGCTTCAGAGATCGTAAGAGACAGAAGAGGCCGAGCCCCAACAACGGCCACAGCTGGACTCCACACAGCCCTTAAAATGCAATATTCACATCCATTTATATCCTTCATGGTTCTTGGAGGGGATCGTCCATTAGAAACAAGCATGTTAGTGTAAGTGGTCAAGTTTATGTGCATCTCAAAATTACAAAAACGAGATCTGGACCAAATTTCAGGAACAGTTGCAGCTTCTGAACATCTCTGGTTTGTTTATTGCTTAAAGTCTGAAAGAAATCCCCCTCAAACAAGTGTGTAAACAGACGATATAAACAAAACAGCTGCTGATCAGGAGGTTTCCATGGTGACTGAAATCACAACATACTGACTCAGACTGAAAAGACACTTCGTATCAGGTTGAAAACATTTAAAGAGAAACTGTAAATCCTGATAAAACCTGCATCTTTGCCACATTTTAAGGTTCCTCTGACTCATGTAGAACTATTTTATTTGTATAGCATCTAATACAACAGATGTTGTCTCTAGACACTTTCCAGAGACCCAGAACATGAACATAAACCCCCGAGCAATTATTACATAAACAATGGCAGGTAAAAACTCCCCTAGTGGAGAATTTTGATACAAATCAAATTTAGAAAAAAGGCACATCTGAGAAAAGTGTTAGTTTGGGGCACTTGAACCGTTTTTCTCCCAATTAAAGAAATTTAAATATTATAAAGTTTTTTTTATTTATTTATTTTTTTTATTTGCATTTTTTACACCCTCTCACCTGTTCAGGTAGAAGGAGAAGATGTTCTTGTCCACCTTCTTCTGGCTCATGATGTTGTCAAACACTGGGGCCACCCCGTCCACAGAGATGCGGGGGTACGCCATGCCGAGGATCCCGTCGAACTTGGCAGCGATGAAGGCAATGCCGGGCTGTTTGATGGCCTCCCCGAAAAGCTGCTTCTGGATTGAAATATCTCCAATCTGCAGGAACAGGAAACAGTTTTAATTCACAGGACAATGTTGACTTCTACATCTGTGAGAGAGACACTTACTGTGCACGTATCCTGGCTGAGGTATCCCGACAGACTGCCTGATCCATACTGGATTGCAAAGGAAGTGCCGTTCTTCACGTATGTGCTGGATTTAGCAGCGTTATATTTATGGTGAAGCACTGGAAATCAAAAAAGAGACACGGATGAGTTAGATCCGACAGAAACATTACCGGGCAGCACGTCGGAGGGGACAGGACTCACAGCAGGCGATATCCAGCAGGGAGCAGTGAACGGAAGGCACCCACAGGTTGGACGAACCGGTGTCAAACACCACAGTGAAGAGCTGAGGAGGAGTTCCCAAACCGATCTCCCCGTAGTACTGAGCCTGGTCAGAAAAAGAGTTGGGAGGAAATGTGATCCTCAGCAGAAGACACAAGTTTCACAGCAGACATTACATGCAGTCTTTCAATGACGACCCCTCACAGCTGCAGGCGTCAGCAAACCTTACGAGGTCAAACATTGACGGCCGGGTCAATAAGTCAGCTGAATTTGCTCAACTACAAAAGAAACCATTACTTCACAAATCCAGTCTTCCAGCAAACTTCCTCTCATGTGACTAAACTGCCGAGCTTGTTGCTACAACGTCAATTTTCGTTGAGTCATTCAGACTTCAGCACTTCTTCAAAAGATAGAAAAGGAAGTAGCGAGATTTATTCTGCAATCGATTCCACATTCTGAGACAGATACTTTAGGCTTCAGCTAGAGCATAGATCTAGGCCCAATCCCAATTCTCCTTCACTCGCCCTTCTTTTCTCCACTCGCACTTCTTTTCTTCCCTAAGCCCTAAAAAAGAAGGGGGAGATTTTAGGGCACTTGAGATCTAGGGCACTTGGCCCAGGTGCCTGTCCCAATTCTCCCCCTACCCCTCGTTTTCATCCCTACCCTGATCAGGAAGCCCAGAGCTAAAAGCTGTTTTAATTTCAGCTGTAGCGCTGTTAATATGGCACTTTATTAAGTTTTAATATTTTTTCAGGTATAATGGTAACCTTAAGATCCCCAACCGGGGCTCAGTTTATCCAAATAACGCCTGTTAAGAAATTTGACCCGATGTTTTCGGAGATGAGAAGAGCCGCCGGCCCCGGGGAGCAGCCTCAGCTCACAGCCCGAGAAGAGACGTCTCCGCCGGGTCAGGCTGCTCCGTCAGCCCCGGGAGAGACACTCTCTCCCGGGACGCAGCTCTGTTGAGAATCACGCCGGCTGAAATAAATCATTTAGGAATATGTTGGTTTAATAGATGAAATCTAACAGTTGTAGCTACGCCTGTTAAGAAATTTGCTCCGAAATTTAGAGATTTCTGTCTGCCGGGTCCGGAGCTTGGGTCCGCGTTAAATCGACGCAGAGCCTACGGCGTAGGTTGCGTAACCTCCGCCGTAGGATCTGCGTTGGTGTAACGCGGAACCATAAATCCCTTTATTCTGGCGTGATCTTCCGCAACTTTATCTGAAAGTGTGTAAATTACCCAGATAACAGCTGGATTACTTTGTGGTTTCTGAAGACTATTATATCAGAAACATCCAAAACAAATCTGACGAGTCACAGGATTATTTCTCTCTATTTCTCTGAGACCAGTCTGCCTGTTTGCCTTCGGTCGGCGAGTCAAATCGACGCAGAGCCTCTTTTTTTCATACCCCCTCGCTCGCCAAGTCAGCATCTGAAATCCCTCGATTTGAAGGGGCTATTCTCAGCCCCTAGCCCTCGTTATGCCCCATCCCCCTAGGTGAAAAGAGGAATTGGGACACCACTACCTTCACGGGAACGCGCAAAAGTTAGGGTTAGGGAAGAAAAGGAGGGCGAGGGGGAGTATTGGGACGCACCCCTAAACTGCTGACCATCATTGTCAACATTAGAAACCAAATGAGGTGTCAAATAAAATGAGCTTTTCAGCATCTAAACTGAACCTCCTCATTCATGGTTCAAATCTCTTCTAAAACACTGAGTTTTATCCACAGCCTCCTCGGGTTAATGTACGAGTCAGAGCCCACTGGTGGCCTTTTATTCTGAAAATTCACCAGCTTCTCCATACCAGCCTGCCTTCCTCCTAGCGCGATCTGCTATGCGTGAGCTGCAGAACATTACAGGCGGTCCAG
Source organism: Cololabis saira (assembly GCF_033807715.1). Lineage (NCBI taxonomy): Eukaryota > Metazoa > Chordata > Actinopteri > Beloniformes > Belonidae > Cololabis > Cololabis saira. The sequence goes on along the minus strand of NC_084588.1, from coordinate 14,385,006 downwards.
CACTAAAGCAGACCAGCTCCACAGCGCTCTGAGACCACATCAGCTGGCTGGGCGCTACAATTTCACAGCATTTCCACACCTTGTGACACTCGAGCATAAAAATAAAAGTTGGCATATCTCCCGGGGACAGCCAACATGCATCACTGCCATCAGGACTTTAACTGTACTTCTGTTTGTGCATTACATTTACACTAATAAGAACAATCTGATGCTTATTTGCTCAAATAAACCAAAAATAACAAGTTCCTTCCCCTTCATAATCTAAATGAGGGGGAAAATCTGATTAACCAATTTGTTGAGTAAAAACAGAGAGCAAACAAAGTGTCAGCTGATGAGGATCAAGAAGCTTACAGAGCAGCGAGTCCAACCAGTAAACTCGCCGTGCATCAGCCTCTGAACGACCCTTTATCTGTATAGGATTTACTGGGGAGCCTAATTCTCCATCCTGTCCGGAGGATTTACAGGAGAGCCACAACCCACTTGGTTGAGACTCTCGTCCTGACTGCCTTTCATTTTCAGATAGAAACATTTAAGACAGTGAAGACTGAAGTGGCTGTGTTTAAGAGTGGTGCTTACATCGAGGTAGTTCTTCAGGGTTTCTGGAGTAGGTCCATTACTGGACGGGAAACCAAAGTTGTATTTAAGGGAGTGTTTGCCAGCCAGAAGCTCCTCGGTTCCTCTTCCCGAGTCGGTGAACTCACGTCTGATGGAACGGAATTTTTTTAAGGGAATTCTGGATAAGACAAAAAAGACAAGGAGGATTAGGGCGATCATTTCTGCAACACTGGATGTACGATGACAGCATGAGTCAAAGCTGAACAACAAGCCTCACTGTTCAACCCGGGGATGATAAATAATTGCTTCCTAATAAAAACATTTTTTTTAAACATTTTTCTATGCTCATTTGGATGTTGTGCAGTTTCTTCCAGTGTTTCTGGGAACCTACAGCCTCAGTTGATTTGAGAGGCCAAAACTGGAAAGTTGTTTACACATGTGAGCTCTACAAAGCTCCTGTAATACCCAGAATAAAACCTCAAATCCAGACGAGCCGAAGCGGAGAGAGAGGAAGTGGAGTAGGAATAAGACGGAGCAAGGATGAGGAAGTTTAAACCATTACTTGTCTGAATTTGTCATGGAGAACATGATGTCACTGCTGCCCAAACTGGAAGAACCATCTGGGACAGTGAGGAGTAAAGCACCATTAAGTACAGCTCCAGGAACATTTTCTGGTAGGGACACCCCCTCCAACAGGTGTTCATATATACGGACGGAGCAAGACTAACACATGGATGATTTTAAGGAGCAGACTATAATTCCTGACTCATCACTGAAACTCGTCAACACAAACCCCACAGGGCCATATTCCACCATCTTACAATCAACTAATGATAAAAGGTTACAGTATATAGTCGACGGTTAGAGGAATATTAAGAAAAAAAACAAATCCCAAGGCCATCCTCAATGCTCCGCTCTTCTCTCACAGGACAAACACATACCAAACAAGTAGCTCAAGGTTGCAGCTGTGTGGATTTCACACAAACAAAGATATTTGACACCACAGCCTTTTGTAAGACTGACCGGAGTTTCTAGCATTTGTAAATTCTGTATCAAGTCATTTGTAACTGAAACATGTGACTTGAGAGAGTTGCAACTCCTGAACGCTGAGTGCACAAACACAGACAAGATAACAAAACCGTCCCGGTATCTCAATCTGCAATCAGCAATGCAGTCTTTAGGATTTCATAAGACACTCAAACTCCTCCAAACCACGCTGCTGCAGTTCATAACAATTTAAAATTTAATTTTGGGCTTCTTATGAGTTTACTCCTGACCAAGCAACAACATTTCAACTAATGGGTTGAAATGTGTGATGCAAGTAACTATGTCCAGTTCTTATACAGTCTAGATCTCTACTCATTTACCCTTAATTTCCGTAGCTTCCAATAAGGCCGCCACAATACAGCACTAAACTAACAAAATTATAGAAACAATTCATACATATATACATATAAAAAGAACAAATAAAACATCCTTTATTCCAGTTTGGTGGGATATCAAATGTCAGCAACCATACAAGTGCAGAGCTGCTTATCTTGTTAACGACCATGAAGGAGAACTGTTGAACTGAACTACATTTATGCAAGATAAGCTGAGGAGATTTTCTCCCCATCACATATCTTGTATAAAGACTGCAACATGTTTCATTAGTGCAAACCCAATCATTTTAAAACTCTTTTCTTCCCATGATCAATGTAAGGTGAGGCTGAGGAGATTATCAAACTGTATTTTTATTGGGTTTATGAGTAATGTTATATGGACGATGCAAGAGCCATGAAAGGACCTGTCTGCAGTTTGACTGCTTTAATTATTTGGTTTAACTGTGAAGGCAGTTAATTGATTTAAAAAGCATTTGAGTTCATGAAAAAGTAACAGATTTCTAGGATTATAATGAACCCCTGTTGTGATATTTGAGCCTTGTAAATCAAAACAAAAGCACAGGTCCATTAATCATGTGCAGGTCAGTGTTTATAAAGGTCGGGCAGCTCTGCGACCAGACTGACTGTAACAGTTACTCAATCTGACCAGCAAAGTCTGGAAACAGTTTCTACTGTTCCAGATTAACTGGAGTAACTCACATGACCACAGCAGATCTAACCTGCTGTTATCCGTCTGCAGGGTTGATAAACAGTCATTTTATCACTAAAGTCTCCCCGCGGTGACCAGCCTCAGACCGACCAGTAAGTCCAGGTTGGATGCTAGTGCAGTTAGCATTGTGTTTGCTTTTCTAAACATGAACTGAATACAAAAATACCGCATTTAGTTCTAATGTTAATGTCTTACCGGACCAGCGCGTCGTTGGTCAGGGCTAGCGCCGCCAGCACACTCAGCAGCAGCAGCCTCATCGTGACAGACTCAGGGACGGGAACCAGCGATGACCGAGCAACTTCAGCTTATTGTCACAAAAACACCAGACTTTTATCAGCTGACCGCGACACGTCACCATCACGTGACCACCTCTGCGGGGTGACGTCACCGTCACGTGACCACCGGAGGCTCTGCGGGGTGACGTCACTCGTTCTCGCCTTTTCGTTTGATTTCTACTACTGTCCTTTGTTATCATTGTACTGTTTGCAAATGTTAAATAAACATTTTTTACTACTGTCCTTGCAAAATTCCACATCCACAAATCCACATTCTTACACAAAAAAACCCTCTTTTTTTACTTTTCATTGTGAATTAAATCAGTATCTGGACTCTATTAAGTTTTCTACTAATTCAAAAGCAATTAAAACCATAAATGTATGTAATTGTATTGGCTTTCTGTTATAATTTCATCCTCCCTGGCTGGTTATAATGTGTTGTGCTTTTTATTTTGTTTTTGAGTTATACTCTTTATGTTATAATTCAACGTGAAATTGCATAATGTGAAGATTTGTTATCATTGTACCGTTTGCATATGTTAAATAAATAAAAAAAAAATTCTACTACTGTCTATTTATTTTATTCCCTATTTATTTACTTACTCATCTTTATTATTATTATTATTATGATTATGATTATGACGATGGTGATGATGATGATTATTATTAATAAGACTGTTACCTTCATTATCTATATCATGACTTCTTATTCATACTAGATATATTTATAATTTACTCCATCATTGTATGTGCTGTTCCACACTATTTAATACCTTGTTGGTGTTTGTATAGCAGGATTTGCTAATAAAGTTTAAAAAAAAAAGACTACTACTGTCATTTAATAGAGGATTTTATCCAAAGCACTTACATCTGAGAGAATAACAGCGATACATCACAAAGGAGGGTCCAGCTGGATAAATGTTGATCAGACTGGTGGGAGTCCAGTTGGACACAGGTGCTGCCATGCCAATTCAGGGTTGTTTTTGTGTGTGTCCCCTTCCCCCAACACAACAGTCCCTTTATACAGGAAAACTGTGTCTTAAAAAACACCAACATCTCATCATCTTGTCATAAGTGCATGCAGTTTACTCAGTGCTGAGTCATGCAAAGTCAAGCTGGATCTTCCAACTAATTCTGATGAGCAGAGAAGTTTACTAGATGCAGAAGTGCTCCTTCAAAAGCTGAATCTTTAGCTTGCTCTTAAAAGTAGGTACGGACCCTGCACTGCAGATCAGAGAGTTTGGTAGGTGATTCCACCATCGGGGAACAATGGAGGAGAAGAGTTTGGCTACTGATTTCCGCCACGTTGTGGTGGAAGCAGCAGGCGTCTTTCACTGGCTGAGCGGAGCTGTGGAGAGGGAGAGTGTAGCTCTGGATGAAGGAGTGAAGAAAGGCAGGAGCCGTTTGGCTAATTGATGGACAATTGGTAAACCAGAAGCAGAGTGACATGAGCTCTCTTGGGCTGGTTGAAGACCAGACGTGCTGCTGCATTCTGGATCCTCTGCAGAGGTTTAACTGAACACGCAGGAAGGCCGACCAACAAGGAATTACAGTAGTCAATGTGTAACATGACCAGAGCCTGAACCAAGAGCTGTGTCGTATGTTCTGTCAGGTAGGGTCTGATTTTCCTGATGTTGTAAAGAGCAGAGAAGAAGGCCAAGCACTACCTTGTGGCCCCCCCGTTGCCAACTCATGCGATCTAGACATTTGTTTTTGCCATGATACTGTTTAGGATGAACCACAAGAGGACAGATCCTGATTAAGGAGAAGTGAATGTTATGTGTCAGCACCATTTTTGACACATAATACCAATAATAACTATAACATCAGGCAAACAAACAGCACAAAAGATCAGAGAGGGATCTTTTTTTCTTTTTTAAAAGGACCAAGTCAAGATACACATATGCTTTAGGACTACACTTTTACATGTAGGTCGTTTCACAGTAAATCAATCAATTTGTATTGATTGTTACGGAGCCCCTCTGGTGACATTTGAAAAAAATTAAATAATGCGTGGCCACGCATTAATAACTCGTGGCCATGAATTGATATCTCGTGGCCATGAATTGATATCTCGTGGCCATGAGTTGATATCTCGTGGCCAGGAGATAATCAATGCGTGGCCACGAGATAATTAATGTGTGGCCACGCATTATGTATCTCGTGCCCACGCATTATTTTACTCGTGGATGGCATTATAACCTACTGTCTGGACTTCGTGGATGCAACTTCCTTGGTGGGATGGTTATTCATCATTAATAATGGTAATTATAGTCTATTTATATTAAAGAGCAAGAGTATTGTCATGGCGAGTGTAGTAATAACATGTGACATTTGAAAAAAATAAAATAATGCGTAGCCACGCATTTATAACTCGTGGCCACGCATTAATTATCTCGTGGCCACGAGTTATTAATGCGTGGCCACGCATTATTTTATTTTTTTCAAATGTCACCAGAGGGGCTCCTTAGATTGTAAATAAAATCTATTTCAGATTCAGTTTCAGAAGACTTTATTATTGTCTAGAGGGGCATTTATTTGTTGTGGCTGCAATAGTAAAAATAAACAATGATATTTACATCCAGACCCATCACCAAGCCCCACCCGTTAGTTACTGTTGCTAATGACGACAATCAGTCAAACCAGTTGTTTACAGTTTTACATTGACTGACTGAAAACCGTTTCAAGATGTTTTAGAGTAACTTTGGACACAAAAGGACCACCATTCATTGAGAATAATTCAATTATTCAAATGAGACTTAGACATGCCATGGAGGTATATATGCAAAATCTAAATATACTGTATATCGTTTCGGCAGTTTCAATACTGTGGTTTCAGAATTCTGATTTGGTCACTACATACAGTGAAATCTCTTCACCAGACCAATTCCTAATCATTAAAAGTGTAAATAAATCATTTTATACCTTAAAGGAGATGGACAGGGGAAAAAAAATCACATTCATGAGTTTTTGAAACTTAGGTTACAACATTATACTGCAACAATTTCAGTAAAACCAATTCATTAGTCGGATCGCAGGAGTGGATGTTCGCAGGAGAAGTGAGTGGCAGCACATATTGGCATGAATTGATCCACATCCTTAATACATTGCAGATGCTCTGGTAGCTGCCCACCTTTTGACATGAATAAGTCAGAGTATTTTAATAAATATCCAAGCAGAGACATTTTCAAATTAAAAAAGGATATATAAAGAATTGGCAACGGAAACAGAAAACTGTAATTCAAATCAGAACGACTTGAAGACTGAAACTATGCCAAGGTGAAATGAAAAAAAACAACTTTATACACCAATACTAGACTAAGGCTTGATCTACAGAAAGGCAAAGAAAAAAAAAGAAGGCAAACGAGCCAAATAATAAACTAATAATAAATAAGGATACTCAATAAAGTATCTATTTATCTATCTATCTATCTAGTATTAACAATGACCACCGGGCCAGTATGCAGTACCTACTAGAAAGTCAATACTGTACTGTAGTATCTAGTATGTACTGCATACTGGCCCAGATTGGCCACTCTTGAGTATCTTATGATGACCCTTCATTAATAATAATAATAATAATAATAATAATAATAATACTAATTATAATAATAATAATAATGTAATACATCAGATCTTTAAAGAAAAAGCCAATTAAAAGTGGCTTTTCAGTTAAAAATAAGAATAATCTTTAAATTTCATCACCAGTAATTAATTTTCAGGGCTGTTTCTTGTTGTCTTTATCGTGTAAAGTTCTGTAAACATGCAAATCTCTTCTTGAACTGAAATTCCTGGCTGATATTTACTGTAAAACCTCGTTATTCAAACAGAAGCTCCTGCAATGCTGAAGACTGAACAGCGAGGGGCTGCCTCATCCCACAAACCAGACCCCACGTTCGTCCTCCGTCCCTGTGAAGACAAATCTCTCTGAAATCTCTAAAGCTTTGAAAAAAAAGCTTCCTCTTGTGCAACATTTTGTATTCAGACCCTTTACTGACAATGCAAAAATCAAAGATGACAGGATATTTAACAACACAAAGGCACTTACTAATCTCAGTTGCTGATTAGACATCTGATAAAGCACCTGATTCACAATGCTTGTGAAAAGAAATTAAAAAAAGGGAAATGAAACAGCATGACTACAAATGAAAGTCATTAAAGCATGATGGCAGCATAAAAGACTTCCTTTTCTGAGGTTTGTCATGACAGCTGCAGATGAATCCTGTTGTCACATGGTACTAGATTTTAGTACTGCTGTTTAGAAAGTAATGAGGGAAATCTAAAAATATGACAACATTCGTTGTTTTATTCACAAATATAACTCAAGTTTCATGAGTTACTTGAAGAAAAGCATTTCGGTGACTCTTCGACTGACCTACAGCTCAGCAATTTCTGGATCCTGTTCTAATGTTTTGTCACATTTATTAAGGCAATGAGACTTTGGTCATCATTATTTATCTTTTTTATACTAATATGATCACTGTCATCATCTGGCATAATGCCCTTCGGTAAATTGGACAAAAGAAGAAGTTTGATTGATGTGGAAAGGTCAAAAATAGAAAAAAGCCTTTGAAATAGGTGAACTATTGAAGCACCGGTTTGAAACATGAGCCTGCAGGGGGACGAGGCACGCTGGCGTGGGCTGCTATCCTGATGAGCGACGTTCAGCTTTATATTCTTTTAAATAAAATTCATTTGACATTAATTCACCTCACTTTTGTTTCATGTCCCAGGTGAAGTGGTGTATTTCTGTTCAGAGAGCTTCTCTAGAAATGTTCAACTAGCAGTGTCTGGGGTTCAATCTTTGGACAGAAAATGTCGATGTAAGTGAACAGATTTAAAATATACAAAATATGACGAAAAATTAAAATTAGGGTCTACTTTTCAGGCTGTGAAATCATTTCTGATTTCAACTTTTGAAACAGGAGCTCCTGTTTCAATCTGCAGGTCCACAGCTCGTCGGGTGGATGGGCTGAGCCGGGAGCCACGGCTTCAACCCCTGCTGGCCCAAATGCAACGGCTCTAACCCTGCAGAGCGACCGTGGGTCCTAGCAGTGCTCAGGTACTCCTCAATTCAGCCCTGGCAGCACCCGTTTCAGGTATCACTTCAACTGTAGTCACACTTGAAGGCTGCTTCGACAGATTTGATCAGGTTGAATGTAAAGTAATAATAACTGGCTTCATAGGTTAGCATAAGCTAAGTCTGCCAAACTAAAGTGGCAACAGAATAAAGGTGGCTGTGTTCCCAGATATGATCGTTTCAATTATTATTTTCTACGTAGCGCTACACTGTACGAGAGGCTTCAAAAGCACGCTCCAGAAAAACCTCTGGATGAAGTCACAGAAGGTTTTTCCAGTTCTTCTTATACAGTGTATGGTTCGCCAGCTTTGCTTGATCACTAAAAAACACTTTTGGTTGCATTACGACACACTTAGAAAACTCCCATTCGATAACTTTTGCTCAACAAAAGACTCCCTCATCCTGTTCCTACACAATTCCTCATTCCCAGCATTGAGGAGTGCTCCTGTTTAAGTTCAGGGTTATATCTATAACTGCTTTGAGCTAATATACTGTAATCATGCAGTGGTGTGCAGGGGAACGTCTTTAAACAGGAAAGCGCTCAACCCCATCGATCCACTTACTGTTCAGCAAATAAATGTGTCGGAGATGACTGGATAATAATCCCCTCCCTTCCCTAAAAGGTTATGAGCCCTTTTAAAACAGTGAAGGCAGCCCATAAACATCAGTGAAGATCATATGGGGGCTGGAGTTACTGCGATCGTAAGAAGTCGTCAAACACCTATTTTCTTTAGTTGAACTTTTGTTTACCGGTATTTATTTATTTTATTTTGCCTTTATTTAACCAGGACGGTCTCGTTGAGACACAATGAACTCTTTTTCAAGGGAAGCCTGGCCAAGACAGCAGCATAAAAGAAATTACAATTGCAGACACACAAGTCACACAACAAAAAATTACAACAATTACAAGGCATGGAAATCACAACACACAGATAAAATACATTTCAAGGAGGAAGCAACAGGGCTAAGGCTCTGGATTCACATTAAAAACAGAAACAAGTACGATATGAAGCTGCTCCAATTTCTCTAACACAAGTTTTCAGAGCTCCAAGATTAATGAGCTCCTTTAGCTTTTGTACTTTATATGACCTTGTAATGCTGTTCTATCAGTAAATGTGCACACGTTATATTCTTCTGAGAAAGGAAAACATATTTTTTCTTTCTTAAACATTTAGAATTAAAAGTTGAAAAGCATTTTAGATGAAGTTCCATGTAAGTGGCCAGACTAAAACCAAGATCCAGGCCAAAGGCCAAACTGTAAATGAAATGGATCGTTGCAGAGGTGTGGTACCGACTCACATTTGTCACCATGAGACAGCAGAATCGCAAATCATGTGAAGTAAAAATTACAAGAGCAGAGGAGAGAAAAATAGTTGATGTGGTCAGCATGAAGGGAAAGTGAGGCTATGCGACCACGAGGACATTAGAGGAAAAGGATTCTGAAACCGGCCGTCAGTAACGTGACTCGTGGAGTTGACAAACACCGACTGCTGACAGCAAATGATTTTGCTGATTTGTGAGCGTTGCAGCCGGCTGCTGAGAGTCCTGATCAATGAAAATCAATGAGGACGTTCAACAGTCTGACTCACGCTGGAAGCAGAAAACGATTCATTTAACATCAAAACTCGGGCCACGCAAACAAAATTGATCGTATCTCTTGAACTGCAGCAGATAATGAGCATGTTTGCTGGTGATGCCATCTAAAGCAGAGGAGACGCCGCTTTGTTCTAATTAAGTGAAAAGTCAGAGTTCCTGTGACATCTCACAAGATCTGACTGGGTTCAGCCTGTCTGTAATCCTTAACAAGACCACAATGCAGAAAAGTAACCACAAGTGTGATTTCTAAATATCCCTCCTTGCTGAAGGCATCACTAAACGAAAACATGCCCAAAAATGCCTATTTTTAATCTGGCCTGTTGAGATTTCCATCTCTCTCGACTGTTTTGGTGCCAGATGCATAAATGTGGACATATGGCCGTGGATATGTCTGCCTTCTGTTGAGTTAGGCAAGAGATGGTGCTCAGTCTGTGTTTAGAGAGAAAACAAAACACATCCATCTCTGATCTGGGACTAGAGACAACAGGAGTCCCAAACTGCACGTCCTGGTTGCAGCTGGTCCAGCTCTGACTCCCCACCTGAGACCTGGGATTGTAATCCACATCCAGGTGCCAAAGTTCCTACTTCGCAGCTGAAGCTGATGCAGAATTTAGAAAAGCTGCAGTTCCTCTACTGACCACTAGATGCTCCAACAGTGACTCAATGTCCATCGATCTCACGTTAACGTGTCCAACTTTATAGCAGAAACAAACACATTTAAAGTCTGGAACCATGGAACCAGTTTTGGTCTTCATAGTTAGATTTCACATCCATGACAAATGTATCGGGAGGAATTTGTTTGTACCACATTGAGTAAAAACTTTTTGTGTTTGATTAGGAGTGTGGTCTTTTTATCGGCTATATGATAGCTATCATCATTTTTGCTACTTGCCTCCTAGCACTTTGATGACATCTGAGCTGTGAATAAAGATGTTATCCAAATTCATATTTTTAAACAGAATATGTTTTGTTGTGTCGTTGATTTTCACAAAAGATAATAATAATAATCAATTTTATTTATAGAGCGCTTTTAAAAGATCTCAAAGACGCTTCACAGACACAAGGATTAAAACATCGAGATCAAGAAAATAAAAAATTAAAAACAACAGGATAAAAAAGATAAGAGATAAAAGATAAGATAAAGGATAAGAAACAAATCACACATTAAAAGCTGTTCTGAAGAGGTGAGTAAGTGTGTGCAGTTGCGGATGTGAGCGGACCGTGTGAGAGAGTTCCAGAAGGGGCAGCTATGGAGAAGGCTCTGTCGGCCCAGGTCCGGTGCTCCAGGTCCGGTGCTCCAGGTCCGGGGCCCCAGGTCCGGGGCCTCAGGTCCGGGGCCCCAGGTCCGGGGCCTCAGGTCCGGTGCTCCAGGTCCGGGGCCTCAGGTCCGGTGCTCCAGGTCCGGGGCCTCAGTTCCGGTGCCCCAGGTCCGGTGCTCCAGGTCCGGTGCTCCAGGTCCGGGGCCTCAGTTCCGGGGCCCCAGGTCCGGGGCCTCAGTTCCGGTGCTCCAGGTCGGGTGCTCCAGGTCCGGGGCCTCAGTTCCGGGGCCCCAGGTCCGGGGCCTCAGTTCCGGGGCCCCAGGTCCGGGGCCTCAGGTCCGGTGCTCCAGGTCCGGTGCTCCAGGTCCGGTGCTCCAGGTCCGGGGCCTCAGTTCCGGGGCCCCAGGTCCGGGGCCTCAGGTCCGGTGCTCCAGGTCCGGTGCTCCAGGTCCGGGGCCTCAGTTCCGGGGCCCCAGGTCCGGGGCCTCAGGTCCGGTGCTCCAGGTCCGGTGCTCCAGGTCCGGGGCCCCAGTTCCGGGGCCCCAGGTCCCCCAGGTCCAGTGCCTCAGGTCCGGTGCCCCAGGTCCCCCAGGTCCCCCAGGTCCCCCAGGTCCCCCAGGTCCCCCAGGTCCGGTGCTCCAGGTCCCCCAGGTCCCCCAGGTCCCCCAGGTCCGGTGCTCCAGGTCCAGGGCCCCAGGTCCGGTGCTTGGTTCTGAGTGGTGGAGACAGGAGGATGGGAAACTGCGGGAGGGAGGGAGTTATTTTTGTTTGACAGAATGCAGTTTTAAGAGGTTTTCTGGTGAGAATATGATTATCATAACTAAGCAATGGTTCTGTTAAGCAATAGTTATATATGAACCATCCTCAGCTGTTTTAGTGTTCGTTTTTATAAAAATTCAACTGTAGATGCAATATGCATAGTGCAATACGCATTAGCTTGTTAACTGAGCTGTGATGTCATCAGGAACACAAATACGCTCTTGTTTCAACTGCAGAAAGAGAGACATGCATTCTAGCGTCCTACAGAATATATTCTATAGCCTACTCGTACTTGCCAAGTAACATCAAGTTCAGACTTGTGTTCTCAGGGATTGAGGTGTCAAACTTGTTTGTTTCTGCCCTTTTACACAACGGCATCGGTGAAAAAAGAGGCTTCAAAAGAACTCTTCCAGTTCTTCTTACACAGTCTATGATTCCCCCCAACCTTTTTCTTTCTGACCCCTGTCTCGTCTCTTTCTAGAAAGAAAGGTCGAAACCCTTTTAAAACAGTGAAGGTAGCCCATAAACATCAATGAAGATCATATGGGGGCTGGAGTTACTGCAAACTTGAGAGCGGGTCAAACACCTATTTTCTTTTGTACTTTATATGACCTTGTAATGCTGTTCTATCAGTAAATGAGCACACGTTATATTCTTCTGAGAAAGGAAAACATATTTTTACTTTCTTAAACATTTAGAATTAAAAGTTGAATAGCATTTTAGATTAAGTTACATTTAATATACTGTTGTAAGTGGCCAGACTAATGAATACATTCTATACTCGTACTTGCCGAGTAACATCAAGTTCAGACTTGTTTTCTCAGGGATTGAGGTGTCAAACCTGTTTGTTTCTGCCCTTTTACACAACGACATTGGTGAAAAAAGAGGCTTCAAAAGAACTCTTCCAGTTCTTCTTACACAGTCTATGATTCCCCCCAACTTTTTTCTTTCTGACCCCTGTCTCGTATCTCTCTAGAAAGAAAGGTCTAAAACACCAGCTGGAATTTGTGACCTTGCTCACATGCACATTCTTCATGGTTTCAAGGTCTTGCACATGCCTACGTATGTTCATTCTTAATCACTTGATGTAACTCCCTTATCTCCAGGACAACTTTAAAGAAAAGACAACCAAAAGTGGTTACATGAGCACAAGGCCAAGTCCACGATGTGTGGGGAAGAAAGACGACCAAGAGAGCTGAGTGATTGGCACCAATCAAGGCTCCAACGAAGGGAGGGCTAAGTCCGAACCATGGTTCGTCTCTGGCAGTTTTGCTAATTATTTTGTAATCTTATATTTACATATTTGTATTTTTGTCAGAAGGAAACCTCTATGCATTTTTTCAATTGATCTTCTCTGGAAGGTTGTCCTCGTAGAAGCTCGCTTTGAATCTCCAATCAGGAAAGCTTTAACTCTTTGCTTCTAAGTGTCCTCTTTCTCATTTCAACGAGCAGGTTTCAACAGTCGTCACTTGAGAAAATCAAATCTATATCCCCATCTAGAGAAATGTATTTTCGTTTTTCAGAAAAAGGGCCCGTTAAGACCGGGGGTAACAGCAACGCTGTCGTTTGCTGCAGGTTTGGGTTCTGTTGCAGGTCTCTATCATGTGTGCAGTACTTCTGGTAGTATGGTATTATCTTTGCACCCAAAACTACCACCACTACTGCTGCTGGTGTGTGTTGGGCCAACACTGACATCAGCGTTTTTGTGAGACACCCTGTGCAGACCGGAGCCTGGTTGTCCGCCGCGCCAGCTCGTCGGTTTCATGCCTGACTGCAGGCCAAGTGGGTCGGTTGCAGCAGGCTGTTACGGTGCCTATGAAAGGAGGGTTTTAGAAGCAAACGGTATTACTGGAAGAAGACTGAACAGGAGGATGAGTGGCGTCACAGGAAAGTTAAATGTAACGGTCCATTTTTAAGCATCAGCTTCAGTTATTACTGGTGTTTTTATTGCATTCGTTTGGTTGTCGGCACAATGAATAGCGTTGTTAGGATTTTATGAAATTGTTTAAAGGTTTGAAGGGTTTTTCTATAAGATTCTACACTGGCGGTTGCTGTCAGGGCAGGATCACCTCCTGTTTTTTATGACGAGACTGTTAAGATTGTTTAGCTGTTTTCCCAACGAATAGGAACAGATGTTTTAAAACTGATGGGTCCCATCCTGTTTTTCTTAGTTTTAGTTTTCTTTGATGTTTTCTGGGTTGACACCTCAAGTAGGAAGCAATCAACAGAGAAATAAGGGTCAAGGTGTGACATGTTTGGGTGTCTTTCCCTGCAGCTGCTCCACGGATAGGGTTCACGTACAAAACACCTCCCTTTTAAGTATAATACGACTGGATCGATGACCACCGTGTGCATTTCTCTCCTATACCTCTGTGGTTTGAGAAAAGTGTACCTCCGGCTGGAAAATATTGTGAATGATATTCATTTTCTTATGGTGCACCAGACAAATTAACACACAGATATTTCAGAATACAGTATCATACAGCTTTTGTCTCAGATTTAAGTCCAAAATCCTGTCATTGTGCCCGACTACTTCCAGCATCTGTCACAAAGGCCCTCTGTGAGGAAGCCCCCTGCAGCCCACCGCCAACATATGGCTTTCATTTGTCAGAAGTATTTTACTCTCAGTGACTTCCAGCAGCAGGTCAGACCAGGACGAGAGGTCTCATTATGGAAACAGAGGCAGGCTTTACTTCTAGACTGCTGCTGCTGCTGCTGCTGCTGGATGCTTCAGTTTCTACAGCCCTTCAGCAGATGATGGATTTGTAGGATTTGCCAAGAAAAACAAGAGGCTTTTTCCCACATTTGGCTGGTTGTTCACTCAACACGTTGTGTGTTGAAGTACCCATGAATGGGACTGAGGCGTGAAACTGTAACCCACACATCAGAAAAAGACCTGAAATGCAGATGAGCTGAGGAGAAGTCACGGGTGTAGAGCAGGAGAAAAACAGAGCACAGAGGAAGAGGTATTTTTTTAATCATCAATCCTGCTGGAGAAAATAACATAAAATACAAGACACGTAACTCAAACGTAACAGGCGGTCATATTCACATTAAAAAACATTTCAAATGAAAAATAAAAACATAAAATCATTCAAGCTGGGAAATATGAGTCCATCCAGTGACACTGATCAGCGCTAAAGGGACATTTACCCACAAGTCTGAGCAGGACACTAATTATTTTGAGCAATTAATGTTATCACCTTTTAGATCATGTTAATTAGACTTCTTGATGACTTCGTGGCTAATGGACAAATAACACAACTGGAGCATTTCTAAGTGTGTGAGTTGACAGGAAGCAAAAGGACGGGGCTTATGAGTTGGTCACTTTTCCCTCAGTACTGCATCATTCAGTTTCTAATGTAACAGAATAGAGTATGTTCAGTATAACGGGCACGTGGAAGTACATAACTGCTTATGTGATTAATAACCCAAGGTATTTTGTGTGTATGAACATACGTGATATTTGTGATTCACGGAAAGATAAAAAAAAGACCCAACGCTCTTTAAAAAACAACAGGCTGTCACGAGTACAAGTCTGATTTGACCGCTTCAAAATCTACTTCATTTAAAATATCCCAAGTACTTTGCACCAGGCCCGGTTCTACGAGGGTGCATAAGCATGCATTGCACCCTTAGTTTATGTGTTTGCATGCTCAGTTGAAAAGACGGGAAAAAAAACTGACAAAAACTTAAAATCTTACCAGGAATATTTGTCTTATTTCTAGTTAAAATGTCTCATTTTTAGTCAATAAATCTTATTACACTTAAAACAAGAGTAATTACCAGAAAAATAACTTGTTATTTGACAATTTTCACCTGTTTCAAGTCAATTTTCACTTGAAATAAGTAGAAAAATCTGCCAGTGGAACAAGATTTATCTTCTTATTACAAGCAAAAAAATCTTGTTCCACTGGCAGATTTTTCTATTTATTTTAAGTGAAAATCTACTTGAAACAGGTGTAAATTGTTGTTCTATTTCGTCCCTACTGACCGCCAGGCGGTGCTGTAAGCACTGGATATCTCCCCCTCGCGCATGCGCATGTCGAGTACAATACCAACAATGTCACGTCACCCGTGACCCCTGCATGACCCCCGGAAGGGTATATCTTCCGGCGTCAGCATGGGATCGGCTCCTTTTTTCTTCTCGCATCGCGCGTCTGAAGTACAGGACGGAAATAGGAGCTTTGTGAAGCTCCTTTTTTTCCTCCCTAAAACCGCCGGCCTCTGTGCAGCTTCGTGCCGTAAGGTAGGAGTAACGATCTCTGTCGTCCTCCGAGAGGCTGTGGCCACGCGGTATTTATTGGTGTTCGTTGCGGCGGCGGCGGCGTCTCCCCGCCCCGCCCCCCTGCCCAGCTGACAGAAGGTAAGCTGTCAAGCTGCGCCTGACACCTGATCACAATCTGCGCAGGGAGACAGCGTTTCGCTTCCTCTCCCCACTTATTAATGTGACAACATTATTTTTTCCTTGCAGATTATTTTTTTCTTTTGAAAAAAAAAAAAAAAGAAGACAGAAAAGGATTATTTTTTTCTTTTGAAAAAACAATACAAACACCTTTTTTGGTCTTTCTTACAGCCGTGGTGGAGGCCACGCCCCTCTCCCACCGGCTCATTTGTGGTGACGGCAGCGTTTCGCTCCCTCTCCCACTTTATTAATGTGACAAAATTATTTTTTCCTTGCAGATTATTTTTTTCTTTTGAAAAAAAAAAAAAAGGAAAAAAAGAAGACAGAAAAGGATTATTTTTTTCTTTTGAAAAAACAATACAAACACCTTTTTTGGTCTTTCTTACAGCCGTGGTGGAGGCCACGCCCCTCTCCCACCGGCTCATTTGTGGTGACGGCAGCGTTTCGCTCCCTCTCCCACTTTATTAATGTGACAACATTATTTTTTCCTTGCAGATTATTTTTTTCTTTTGGAAAAAAAAAAAAAAAAAAGGAAAGAAACGAGAGAGGATTGTTCTCTTCTTTTTGAGTAAAGACGCCTATTTTTGCCTTTTCTCATAGCCGTGGTGACGGCAGCGTGGCCCTCCCCTCTCCCGCCTGCATATTGGCGGTGACGGCAGCGTGCTCGCTGTGGTGACGGCAGCGTTTCCGCTCCCCTCTCCCACTGACACACCTGTGTTGACGGTAGCGTGGCCCTCCCCTCTCCCGCCTGTATATTGGCGGTGACGGCAGCGTGCTCGCTGTGGTGACGGCAGCGTTTCTGCTCCCCTCTCCCACTGACACCTACGTGGTGATGGCGGCTCGTCCGCTCCTTCTCCCACCGGCACATCCGTGGTGACGGCAGCGTGACCGCTCCCCTCTCCCACGACACATTCGTGTGGACGGCAGCGTGTCCGCTCGTCTCTCCTACCAGCACATCCGTGGTGACGGCAGCGTGTCCGCTCCCTCTCCCACTGACACATCCGTGCTGACGGTAGCGTGGCCGCTCCCCTCTCCCACCGGCATATTGGTGGTGACGGCAGCGTGCTCGCTGTGGTGACGGCAGCGTTTCCGCTCCCCTCTCCCACTGACACATCCGTATTGGCGGTAGCGTGGCCCTCCCCTCTCCCGCCGGCACATTGGCGGTGATGGCAGCGTGCTCGCTGTGGTGACGGCAGCGTTTCTGCTCCCCTCTCCCACTGACACATCCGTGCTGACGGTAGCGTGACCGCTCCCCTCTCCCGCCAGCATATTGGTGGTGACGGCAGCGTGCTCGCTGTGGTGACGGCAGCGTTTCCGCTCCCCTCTCCCACCGACACCTACGTGGTGACTGCAGCGCGTCCGCTCCCCTCTCCCACCGGCACATCCGTGGGGACGGCAGCATGACCGCTCCCACCGACACATTCGTGTGAACGGCAGCGTGTCCGCTCCTCTTTCCTGCCAGCACATCCGTGGCAACGGCAGCGTGTCTGCTCCCTCTCCCACCGGTCGCTGTGATGGAGCGTTCATGCCCAGGGTGCATGGCCGCCCTGGACCCTGCGGATGACCAGGACCTCTGCGTGTCGTGCCTCGGCCCTGAGCAGCGGGGCCGTTGGCCAGCCTCCCCTCATCTCAGCCGGGGTCTTCTCTGAAGCGATCGGCAAAGAGAGTGGTGGGGGCCCCCAAACGACGGCGGATGACGAGCCAGCTCTCCTCGAAGGTAGATCGCTTGGCTGCCGACATGGAGCAGATGAAGGCGCCCCTCCTCAATCTGCAACCTGGTACTGGCCAGGTGGAACCTGCCATGCCAGAGTTTGCTCTGGGGTCGCCACCGCCGCTGCCGGAGGACGCCATATCCATTGCAGCCTCGGCGAGCCACTTCAACGTGTCATCAGGGGACCCGGCCTCACAGCGCTCGGGGTTCTCCTCGCACTCATCTGCCCAGAGCTCTCGGGAGGGGACGGTTTGTTCCTCCGTGCAGAGCATTATCCGCACTGCCCTGGCACACTTGCAGCCGAGTGCACCGCGTGCGGAGGTGGCCTCTAGCGCCTTCCACAGGCGCAATCCTTCTCCGGTGGAATTCACATTCCGTCTTCGTCGGATTTTTTTGAGGGGCTGCACTCATGCTGGAGAGATGTCACAGCCGGCTGATGACCGTGCTCTGACGACGATGGAGGACGCTGCTGTGGCTGGTCTCCACCACATGCCCCCCCCCATCGAGCCCTCCATTGCAGCACTGATAGTGGCTCCTGATGAGGCTCTGAAGCCAGATCCCAAGTGCCCCTCTACCCAGAGTAGGGTTACTGATGGGCATATTTGTAAGGCTTATGAAACAGCGGCACGCATCGGCCGGCTGGGGAACACCCTTTCCCATCTTCTGCTGGCTCTCTCCACCTCCCTGCAGGATGCACAGGTGGAGGATTCCACACGAGACATGTGTGACATATCCCTACAGGCTTTTTGCCTGGGGGCGCCTGGGGCGGCTGATGTCCACCCTGGTGCACACGCGCCGTCATGTCTGACTGGCACAGTCACCCCTGACGGAGACTGCTCGTAGGGTTCTTCGTCAGGCACCGGCAGACCCGGGGGAGCTGCTTGGGGCAACTGCCCTGGAAGCTTTGAACCGCACCGCCCTGGCTGATGAGACCAGGCAGCGGCTGGTGTACCTTCACAGGGGTGCGGCCGCTTCCTGTACACCGGGAGGCCCTTCACCGGCCCCCGGGCCTCGCCCCCGGCCGCCTGCCCACGGCGGCCGGCGCGGCTTTCAGCGGTCTGTGAGTCAGCCTGCTGGTGACTTTCGCCCCCCTGTGCGCGGACCGTCCCACCAGCGTCGGGGCGTTGATCCCGACCGTCGCCCCCCCCGGGACGCCCGGAGCCCGGGGGAGACGGCGCTGAGGCCACGGAGCCGGTCGTCAGCTACTTTTCCGGCAGCAGCTCGGTTACTGTGCTGCCTGCTCATTGGGGGCCGGGTGGTTTCCACCCTAGCCCAGGGGTACGTATTGCAGTTCCGACACTGGCCTCCTATCTCCGGCCGGGTTGAGATGACCATCGTCAGAGACCCGGCAAACATTCCGGCTCGGGCTCAGGTGTTGCCCGCCCTACTGGCCAAGAGCGCCATCATGCCGGTGGACCCCCCGCCGCGGCCTGGGGGTTCTACTTGAGCTACTTTCTCATCAGCAAGAGAGACGACGGACGTCGTCCCGTCTTGGACTTGAGGGACCTCGACGAATACATGAAGGTCCTGCCCTTCCGGAGGCTTGACCACAGCAGATGCTCTGCGTAGGTCAGGAGGAAGTGGTTTGCAACTGTGGACCTACAGGGCGCTTGTTTCACGTGCCGGTCGCGGCACGTCACCGGTGGTTCCGGGGGCTAGCCTACCGGGGCCACCGTTGTCGGTTCAGGGTGCTCCTGTGCGGGCTCTCCCTGTCACCGAGGATTTTTTTCACCAGGTGCGTGATGGCAACCCTTGCCCCTCTTATACCTTTGGGCCTGCTGTCGCTACGCCCCCTGCAATGTGGCTGGACAGCCTCGCCTGGATGCCAAGAGGCACGGGCGCAGGCTGGTCAGGGTTCGCGGGTGTGTGTCTATACCCTTGCACCCTGGAAAGGCGGGACATTCCGGCTGAGGGGTGTGCCCTTAGGTGCTGTCCCCTCCCTGCCGGGAGGCTGTCATCAGTAGTCCTCCCGGGTCCGCACGGGCCACATCAACGTGCTGGAGCTC
This sequence comes from Cololabis saira, assembly GCF_033807715.1. Taxonomy (NCBI): domain Eukaryota; kingdom Metazoa; phylum Chordata; class Actinopteri; order Beloniformes; family Belonidae; genus Cololabis; species Cololabis saira. The sequence continues at coordinate 14,365,269 of NC_084588.1, read as the reverse complement.
TGGGCTCTGCACTTCGCACTAACATTTTTTGCAACTCCTGTGGGGGAGGCACGTGCCGGGTCGGTCGGACAGTGTGTCCACTGTTCCTTGATCGGCCACCAGAGGGGGCCCCGACTCTGCACAGCTGCTGCAGGTGTCCCGGGGCCTCCTAGCGTGGACAGCTCCTCGCCTGCCCGGCCTTCGGGCGATGTTCCTGCCTGGAGACAGGAACCGGGTGACGGACTTCCTCTCCCGGCGCAAGCCGCCTTTGCAGAGGGTCCTCCAGAGGGCTCACGGGCTCCTCTTGGTGGCCCCCTTCCGACCGGGGAAACATAGTTTCCACTGCTGCGGGGGCTCTGCTGCGACACAACATGACGCCCCCCAGAGGGACCGTCTTTTCCAGCCGGGGATTCAGGTTTTGCACCCCGACCCCGTCGCTTTTGGCTCTGAGTCTGGCCGCTGCGGCGCCCGACCCATTGTTGTCAAGCTGTCCTGAACCCGTCAGGGCTGGCATCTCGAATGCCCATGTGCCTCCCACCCGCCTCTGGTATGAGTGCGAGTGGGGGAGATTCTCTGCCTGGTGTGCAGACGGGGCAGAGGACCCTGTTCTTTGCCCCGTGGCCACGATCCTGGGGTCCCTTCGGTCCCTCCTGGATGGTGGCCGTGCTCAGTCCACTTTAAGGGTGTATGTGGCGGTCATTTCATCGCAACATGCCCTGGTTGAGAATGCCACCGTGGGGTGCCACCGGCTGGTTTCTCTTTCTCAGGGGGGCTCTGAGGCTGCCCCCCCCGAGGAGCCCAAAGGCCCCAGTTTTCGATTCCATTCGATTTTTATATAGCGTCTAATACAACAGATGTTGTCTCTAGACGCTTTCCAGAGAACCTGAACATAAACATGAATATAAACCCCCGAGCAGTGTGGGACCTGCCCATGGTGCTAGGTGCCCTCTCTTCTCCACCCTTTTGGGCCCTTGGCCCGGGTGGGCCTGAAGTGGCTCTCTACGGAGATAGCTTTTCTCCTCGCCATGACATCGGCGAGTCGATGAGTTACATGCCCTGTCAGTCAGCTCAGGGGCTATGTTGTGGCCGAACGTGGCGTTCCTGCCCTAGGTCCTGCAGAGAGTGGGCCGAGCCCTTTGTGCCCCGTACGGGCCCTTGCTGCTTATGCTACCGCGCCTGTGCGACGGTCGGAGCAGCTTGTTCTCTGCCATGGTGGCCCCAACAGGGGGCGTGCTGTTTCTGGACAGCGCCGTCCCACTGGGTGGTGGACACCGTCGAGCGCGCCCACAGGGCCAGTGGCCGCCCCTTACCAGTGGGGGTAAGGTGCCACTCGGCCAGAAGCGTCGCAGCTTCTTGGCTGCCCTGCAGGGGGTGCCTCTGGAGGACATCTGCACCGCGACTTCGTGGACGTCGCCAGACACGTTCTCCAGTTTTTACCGGATCAATGTCGCCACTCCCCAACCATTGGGCGTGGTTCTACTCCCGGGTCCTTCTGCCCCTGATCAGTGTGGTATGTGACCGGGATTCTATGTGACATTGTTGGTATTCGTCATCCAGTGCTTACAGCACCGCCTGGCGGTCAGTAGGGACGAAATAGAACGAAAGTTACGCCTGTAACTACGGTTCTATGAGTCCCGGATGACCGCCAGGCCTGCCGGTCACTCCGAATCCTCGTGCTCTCGCGAGAAGATTCTAGGAGCCGATCCCATGCTGACGCCGGAAGATATACCCTTCCGGGGGTCATGCAGGGGTCACGGGTGACGTGACATTGTTGGTATTGTACTCGACATGCGCATGCGCGAGGGGGAGATATCCAGTGCTTACAGCACCGCCTGGCGGTCATCCGGGACTCATAGAACCGTAGTTACAGGCGTAACTTTCGTTTTTTCCAGTGATGAATCTTGTTTTAAGTGTAATAAGATTTTTTTAGACTAAAAATTAGCCATTTTAACTAGAAATAAGACAAATATTCTTGTTAAGATTTTGAATTTTTGCAGTGTAGATTATCTGATGGGTGAGGTAGCCCAGACTAAATGTAGCATTTTCTTTGTTCTGCAGCAATATTGCTGCAATAAAGCATTTGAAATACACTTTAAATATTCTTGTTTTACTAGTATCATTCCGCTTGAAATTTTGGGAAAATGCATAATTTAGTGTTGAATAACGTGCCAGGCATGTGCACCCCCTCTGATCTGAGATGCAGCCCTAGTCATCATTTTCTAGAACCGGCCCTGCTTTGCACCAACTTTCAGTTACACATCAGAGATGTTGTTAAAACCAGTAAGACTCAACAAGACTTAAAAAACAAAGTATTAAAAAGTAGATGACCATGCAAATGTTTATTTTTCTGTTCTATACCAAAAAAAGAAAATAAAACTTGCCTGGCTCGCCTGAATGCGACTTTAATTCAGCACTGAAACGGCCTCTGAATCCCACTGGACATAAAACCGACCAGAAACAAAGCAACAAAGCAGCGACGTCGGCAGAGACGACCAGACCAGAATCAGATCCAGACGTCTTTATTTGTCCGTGTGAATGCAACAGAAGTTAGATGAGTGCACAGCAGCTGGCATCTCCTCATTTAGATATTCAATCACATCAGAAAAAAACTGGGAGCATTAATTTCCGTTTGGAGATGAATGAACTATTGTAATAAAGTTATTTTAATCAAGTATTTCTCAGCTTGAATAAATTTGATCATCTGAAAGCTGCTAAAAGCAGAATCGTGGGTAACAACAGTCATTTTTTCACTGTAAATATTCCTGTTACCATGTTTTAAATGAGTTCCGCTAAATTTCTGATTCTGAATAAGAATTTGTATTTACTTTTATGTATTTAAAAGTCCTATTTACTTGTCCTGTTGCGTGACCTAATTTTGTTCAAATTTCAGCGGTCAGACAGGTTGGACACATGAAGAGCTTTAATCAAAACACTCTTCCTGTTAGTGGGTTGTTTACATGCAGTCATGAAGGTTTTGAAGCAAATCCACCAACAAGACGACTCCAGGAATCAAGGGAGGTCCCTCTTCTGATGCCGACTTCATGTCTGATGTTTCACAGGTGACTTCACTTCCTTCACATCATTGAATGTTGGCACTCGTATTTTGTTGTTGATGAGCAGGAGTGACGCATTCTTTGAGCCTCCCCCACGTAGAAGGTGTTTTCTTGGCATCTTCATCTGAAATGGAGCTTTGCTGCTCTAGGAGGAGAAAAAACATTCCCTGCTGCAGATATGTCTTTTCTGGAAGCCTCATTGTCTGAAGCAGATGTCCTTTTCTCCATGTTGTCTATGGGGACATAACTTTGGTAACAATGTTCCTCATCTTCTGCTACAGAGACGTCATCTCCACCTGAGATCGTTGCTTGTTCATGTTCTGGTGGAGGAACATCTTCTACTGCAAAGACTCTCCAGCTGAGACGTCTCTTTCTGCATGAATGTCTTCATCATCCAGCTCAGAATCTGTTTGCTGAGCATGTGTGTGTTTAAACACCGGTAACAATCCCAGATCAACACCAGGTGTTTGTGAGAGGCCGTCTCCACCTGACAAAGAGAGGTCTGTTATCTGCACCAAACCCTGTTTCAGTGCTGAATCATCTTCCAATCTTCTGCTGTGGAGACCCGAGTTTGAAACCTTCTTGTGGAGGTTCTTTGTCTAGTGAGGAGTCTGCTGGTGTCATGAAGAACTCCCCTCTGTCTTCCTCTGCAGAGGAATGTGGGGTCCGTTTCACAAAGCAGGTTTAGTGAAAACTCTGAGTCTGTTAACCTTGAAATGAGGGAAACTCTGAGTTTTCCGTTTCACAAAGGGAGGTAACTCAAACCAGAGAAAGAGAGGTAACTCTAGCCTGTTTCACAAAGAGAGGTAACTTAAGCTCTCGGTCAGTTACCGTAGTAACAGACGCTCTGAACCTAACCTGGTCGGGACCAGGTTTATTTCAGCAAACCTGGAGTTTCTCTCTGTTTCCTCCCTCAGTGGCGTCAATTCAGCCAATGGGTCTTTACGCGATACGCATCCGTTTTCTGCACCACGGACAGCAAGCGGCAAAGTTAGAGAGCGGAAAAAGCATATCTGACAAACGCAATTTAACTCGTTCACTTTATTCACTATGTCAGTGCAACAATATCACAGGGACATCCCAGTTTAACTTCAAACAGTTAAAGTCCAAATGCAAAAAGGAGAGGGAGAGTAAAAAAAAGTCAAATATTTCCCTTAAACAGATGTATAAGAGGATTTATATCTTACTTTGAGATGAACTTGCATAATTAATCCATCAGTGGCTAACAGCCTCGAAATATCTTCTGGACCCATCACTTGCCTTCTTTCTTTTTTTTTTTATTGCGTGGTTGTCTGCTTCCTTTTCATTTTTGTAAATTAGTAACACTGCAGAGCGCACTAAAAACGAGATTGATAGAGACCACTGTCGTCAGGGACGCTGGGACATTTCAAGACATGAGGGGGATATACAAGTGTTGGGAAAGATAATACCTAGTGAAATCCATCATGTTGTTCTGATATGCATTTGTAGTTATTTTATATGTATTAAGTAATAGAATAAATCAATACAAATAGATGCAGAGTAATTCCATAAATGTATTTAAAAAAAAAAAAACATTTACATTTTCCCCTGAAGCCGAGGTGTGGCGGCTGCCGTACCCAATTGACGGCCCTGATCTAAATGACAATAACATTTCATTTTTTTCTCCAAAATATGCTCTCATACTCGCCATATGCACGTATTAACACTTCTAACTCTAGTGGCGTGAAGTATGTGGATCTTGAGCATGGATCTATTCTTGAGATGCAAACTAATGTTTCCTCAAAGGGATTTTGTAAATTGAAAAGATAAATAAAGTTAAAAATAAAAAAAATAAAAAGTATGTCGCTCTTTTGTGTCGCCGGTTGCCATGGTGAATCCTTGTATCAGCGCTCTACTGATGATGGCTTTTGATTTCCCTCACGCTCGCGCTTAACTCCAGGTGAAACTACTTAGAGTTGAGTAAATTACCTCAAATCCGCTGTTCTGGAACCGAAAACTCAGAGTTTCCGATCTCAGAGTAGATCAACTAAGAGTTCAGGATTAGACTCAGTGTTTGTTGAACCTGCTTTGTGAAACGGACCCCTGTTTGCATGAAGACGTTGGTTTGCGTGGAGACTTCAGCTCATGCAACTGCGATGACCCCCTTGGTGGCGATTATTGTCTTCTAAGGCAAGCCTTCGTTGCACGGCGAGCTCTGCCAGCTCCCACTGAAGATACTTAACCATCTTCAGCTGTCTCCTTTCTGTTTTTACTGCAATAAGCGGGGTTTACTCCATTTCTACCTTTTGTAAATTCAATCAAGAAGCCAGTTTAAAGTTGTAATGATCAGTGATCCAAAGACAAATCTCAACCAAGCTCAAAAAAATCCAAAAGGTTTAAAGAAAAATCTCCTGGCACTGATTTAATAGGATCATAATAGGAGTTGATGCTGCATCCTTTGACGTATCACAGGGATAAAGAGTGTTGCCATGTGATTTTAGTAACATCATATCCCTTTGTGCAGTAAATTATAACTAAACATTCTCCATGCAAAACTGAATCCCCAGTTTCTATTGTTGCTAGGCAACATCCACAAACATGAAGATTTTATAATTGGAAATTATCTGCTACAAGGTTGAATCCATGGCCTTTTTAAAATTGTGGGGTAGATTTAAACCCATACTTATCAATTTTGAAGGTCTACATACTTGAACTTTACAAAACAAAATCTCCTGTTCCATACCAGTTCTTCAGATAACAACAGTGTAATACAATAAACATCCAACCATCTCTTCTGCTTATCCAGGGTCAGGTCATGGTGGCACAAGCCTAAGCGGGGAAGCTCAGACTTCCCTCTCCGACTTGGTTTGAAGAAGTACATCCTCTGCTGAGCCTCCTCGGTGAGGGAGCTGATGTCGTCATGGGCGTGGTAGTGGGGGGAAAAGTGGACCTGACTACCCAGGGCCCGAGTAGAGAGAGATGAAAATCCAGATTTTTTTTTTTGTGATGTTTTTATTTCGAATGAATTGGGCCCTCCAATTAATTGGTGTCATAATTTATTTCAAATATATCGATAACATCAAATGAGAGAATTAACTTAATGTCACAGTTCTCCCAACATATTAGACATTCTGGGGCCCCCCTCTTGGAGATGCAAAATGGTTTAGTCCGCCCAACAGCGACCGGCAACAATGGTCAGACAGTGCGCCCAGATCAGACACCTGTGTGCAGGACATCATGCTGCCCAAAAAACATAAATCGGGCTATCAGAAAAAGAAAGAGAGGAAACAAAAAGAAAGATGGCAGAACGAGGGGAGGCAGCTGCTGACTGCTTTCTTTCCCAAAGGTGAACCAAGTTAGCTTGTCATGCAAAGTCCAATTAAAGTTAACATAGTCCACTCCAGACAGATGCTGCTTATATTTGTATGCTCACGTGAAGTCTTTAGCTTAGCTAGCAGTGGGAGCACGACATCATGTCGTGCTCCCACTGGAGCTTCTGGGTGATTGTTGGTTCCCAGGAAGCAGAAGGACTCAGAGCTCATCGAGTGTCACAGAGGATGACTCGGGGGCCTGGGAGTCAGAGACATGCTGCCCCAGCCTCACAAACTGCCATCCGTCAGTCATAAAGTCAGTAATCCACCTGCACATTCAGCACATTCAGCTGGGAGAGCTTGTCTTGGAGCAGCTCTGTGTTGACGGCAGAGCTGAAATCCACAATAAGTACCCTGGCATAGGGTCTTGGGGGGTCCAGATACGCGAGCATGAGGTGGAGGACCATGTTTACAGCATCTGTAGTTTACAGAACTGTAGGGGATCTAGGAGGTGAGTCATGACGAGTTGCTCAGAACACTTCATGACCACAGAAGTCAGGGTGATGGGTCTGCAGTCATTCAGTCCTGTGATCCTCATCTTCTTGGGGACTGGGACGAGGGCTGGAGTCTTGAAGCAGGCTGGCACATGGCAGGCCTCCAGCCATTCAAAATGTCCCTGAACACCGGAGACACCTGATTGGCACAGTGCTTCAGGGTGCGAGGGGAGACAGGCTCCGGGCCTGCAGCTTTGCAGGAGTTCAGCTTTCTAAACGGTCTTTGCACATCTCCCTCTTTGATAGAGAGAGCGGTGAGGGGTCAGGGAGAGGGAGAGGGCGCGTCGTGATCATGCAAACAAATAGAGAGCAGTTTAAAAGCAGAAAACGCAGGAAAAGCAAGAATAAGCTCACAAAACAAAAAGACAGAAGAACCGTCAGAGCATGACGGACTGCCAAATTGGATCAGATGATTGTCTCCAATAAGCTCATTGACTGGTTTAAATTGCTTTTTAAAAATCTTTGTTCTTTACTCAGTGCAGAGCATTTAAAGCAGCCAGTTTCATTTGACAGAATGAACTTTATTACATGCTTCACCTGAACATTCATTTAATAAGATGCACAATTATAAATCATCAGATTCACTCACGACTTCATGATGTGGCCATGATGGTGATAAGCTCATTAATTTAATCAGCACTCGTATTCTTTGTGCTTTGACCTAAGCAGCTCTGTGGTCTTTCATCCTTCTATAAATATTAAATACTCATCTCATTTTTTTCTTCCTGTTGGTAATACGTGGCTGCAGATGGTTTTGTTTGGGGACTTTGATGCCCCCCCCCCACCCATTAGCACATGTTTGGTAGAAGACATGGGTTTGAATTTCTTGTCGGGGTTAGTAAGGGCAGATCACCTACAGGAACCCTGCACGTGTTGAACATTCTCCGATGTGAAGTTATCTGTGTAGTAAATATCTCGGAGACTCTTTTTCTACAAGTTTTCTACATTAAAGTGCCACAGTGAAAGATGAATAAAGGATTTGGGGGTGCACTCCTTCCTCAGCTGAACTGGCCATGCATACAAGCTGCAGAAATAACTCTTTTAATGAGACACATCTCGGTGGAACGGGGAAGTTTTGGTCCAGTTCTTCTCCGTAATGGTGCAGGCTGTCAAAGTGAATTTCACAGGAATTCATGAGGGCCCATATTTCTTTCCAAGTGACATCCAATAACGTCATGTGAAGTCATCCATGGGTCAAGACTTTAATTTGCCTGTTACTTGAGTTTGAGGGCAGATATTTATATATGACATTACACTCATGCCAAAGTGGTAAACTTAACTCTGGCACTTCAGAGAGGCTTTATTGTCATTCTTACTGTTTTCTGACTTACCTTCAGGGTTACAGTGATGAATTATCAACTCACATGCGACTCAAACCATTAGGTGTATATATGTTAAAGCAGAGCCCGATTAGGAGAACCAGGAAAGGGCTGAAAGGATTTTGTAAGACTGTGGGGTCTGTCCTGTAGGAAAGACGGGAATTTCCTTATAAAGTCTCAACAACTGAAGAGTCTGAAATAAAGCTTATTTATCTAAAACTAAAGACTGCTGAAGACTCTAACGTGAGTTAACTGAGCTCTTCTACTTGTGGTAGGAAACTAAGATTTTTCTGGAACGGACTCATGTTGTACTTATTGCTCTTTGTGAAATATCCAGCTTACATCTATTTTGGATCCCTTAACGCTTAATCCCGTACAGGGTCACGGAGTTCTGCTGGAGCTCATTACAGGCAAAAGGCAAAGGGTACACCCTGGAGAGGTCATCACTTTAGCACAGTGTAGACTCACAACCACACACATCCAGGGCGCTGGAGTACCCGGAAAAAACCCACCCACAGCACGAAAAGAACATCCAACTCCAAACAGAAAGAGAGTCGATCCAGGAACCTTCTTGCTGTGAGTTAAGCTGGATGCAGAGCTTCTCTAGAGCCACCAAAGATTAAAATAAAATGGGTGGAAGTTGGCATTATATGGCTGCTAAGCTTCAGCTACACTCCTCACAGGGTTGCTTCAGGGAGTTTTCAGACCTAGCGACTTTTGTTAAAAATAAGAAAGCAACACATCCTGCTACCGCTGGCTACTGAGCCTACACTGGCCCAGTGCTATTGAATAATACTAATTCATCCATTATACAGGTCAGTCTCACTGAGACAGGGGCTCTTTTTTTTTTGATCAAATGTTTTTATTGAACAAAAATACAAGTTACAACCAAAACATGACTCATTAATGGAGAATAAAGACAGTACAAAATTGACTGTAACAACTAAATTATAGTAAAATAATAATAGTGACCACAATGTCTAAACAAAACAAAAGAAAGACTAGTACTACTGATATCCTATGGAGTACACACACACACACACACACACACACACACACACACACACACACACACACACACACACACACACACACACACACACACACACGCACACACACACACACACACGCACACAGGGAAAAAGGGAAGTTAAGAGTCTCACAAAAAGGCATTAGGTGAGGGGAGAGCTTATCTTTCAGTGAGTCAGCTGCAGCACGCCGGTTGTTTATGGACGCCTCGCTAGCACCATTAATCCTAGCAGTTGATAGTTCTAAATAAATTACATCTAGGAAGGTAAGTGTCCATTGTCTGATGGTGAGAGAATGGGGAGGTTTCTATCGTAAAGTTATCAACTTCTTAGCAGCTGTCAGGCCAGCTAGTACAGTGCGTTTATTAAGTTTAGTGATATTAACCTCTGACAGATCAATTATATATATAGTATAGTCACTGGTATGGTCACTGATACTAAATCAGAAAGCTGGGCTGCCACCTTTGACCAAAACTGTGAGACTAGAGGATGATTCCACATCATATGCAAAAAAGTACCAGAGGCCTTCATAGTACATGGGCTACACAAGGGATCAGTTATCAACTGCATACAATGGAGTTTACGAGAAAAATGTTCTGTGTACAAAGTTTGAGTGGATCTGTTGGTGGTCGGGGTTGCAGGAAGCGTCTTTAATATTTGTCCAGACCTGTGACCAATCAAAGGGGCTCATTTTAGGAGACCTGTTTTATACAATAAAAACATTACAGTAAATAATCAGTAAATAATACAAAAAGTATTAAAGTAAGAGTTGAGTTCCTGAATATCAAGACTTGTAATAACATTTTACTGTATATACAAGCAGAAATTCATTTAGAACAGGAGATTCTTAATATATCATTCTAATTAATGTAATTATCATAATACTTATTTGGTGGCACTGCACTGGAGAATAGGCAGGATAAATGAAGACAGATAACATTTTTACTTTAAAAAAAAGAAGGAATTGACAAAAAAAACTAAATTAGTACTTCTAAACATGAACTGTGTTTTTTACTCCTCCCACCACTTGTTTCTCTTACACCATCTGTAAATGGTAAATAAAACAAATTGGGTAATCATTTAGCAACTTCTTGCGACTTTTCCATCGATAGCTACTTTTCTTGTGGAGTTGGCAACAACACTCAATCTACGGTAAGTAGCTCAGCAGTTCAGAAGTAGAGCTGAATTTGACCCCTCTTTCCCTCCGTATTCCAGTATTAGTATTAGTAGTAGTATTAGTGTTTTCCTGTAAATTTCCTGTAATTTAAAGCATTGCCGCTTCTCTCCAAACTGAATTGTAACTGGCCTCGCGAGAACCGCCCGCTGCCTGGATGGCAGTCTGCAACAAATCTGTACAATCAGTACCACATTAGTCAAATGACAAACTAAAAGAAAATGTAAATGTTTCACTTCAAGACAAGCAATCTGTAAATAAACTGAAAATATGTAAAATGAATAAATGTGCTTTAATTCCCTATTATAGGAATTACATACACAGCAATGTCCGCAGCAATTCAGTGTCAGCAAAGGTAGAACTATCAGATTCTGAGCACATAACTGTAGTTTGTAAGTGGTTGACAAGTCGTTATTTTAGATTTCTTGTAAACCTGTATTAAAATGTAAGATACGGGACCTCGGTTGGGCTAGTGGGACGGCTGGCAGCGGGCAGCACAAAATATACCTTATTTTGAAATCCAAAACTTGACAGGTATGCTCCCACTCAAGTCTAATCTATCTATCTATCTATCTATCTATCTATCTATCTATCTATCTATCTATCTATCTATCTATCTATCTATCTATCTATCTATCTATCTATCTATCTATCTATCTATCTATCTATCTATCTATCTATCTATCTATCTATCTATCTATCTATCTATCTATCTATCTATCTATCTATCTATCTATCTATCTATCTATCTCTCTATCTATCTATTCAATCTTATTTGTTATTTACTGTCTAATTATGTCTAATTATTTACTGTCTTATTATGTCTTGCCGCTTTTAATGTCAATGTAAAGCACTTTGAATTACCTTGTGTTGCATTGTGCTATATAAATAAATTTGCCTTGCCTTGCCTTGCCTATCTATCTATATTTATACAAGCCTACTGATTTGGGGCCCCAGTCTTCTCTTCAGTTCAGGAAGCACATGTTTTGGATGTTATTTAAGTAGCAACAGTTGCTGAGGATTAAATTATTTTTGTTTGTTTTTAATGGATTTGGTCAGAATGAATGTAAAGTGATATTATCTAACATCACAGGTTAGCATACACTAAGTCAGCCAAGCTAAAATGTCTAACTGTGACTGACCTTAAGCCGGGCATACACTGTGCGATTTTCCAGTCGTGTGACTATTTTTTGGATCGGGACGGATATCGACCCAATCGTTGCTCGTGCCTCGTGCAGTATATGTGGGGTAACGACGAGAGATTAACAGCTCACGACGAGCTCCCAATCACAAATCGTGTGCTCGCAAGAAAATCAAGCGTGTTTGAAATCCTGGTCGCTCCTCGTGAAGGAATCGCACAGTTGAAGCAGCTATGACCCGATTGGACTCATCCTTTCACAGAGAGCATGCGCAATCTCTGATGTCACGTCAAAAACTATTATTTGTAGTTTTAGTGTTGCAAATTCACATTACAAATCATATTTTAATAGCAGAAAAAAAGAGCGCATTTCCACGTACGGTGCGGGTCGCCGCGTACCCTACGCCGTAGGCTCTGCGTTGGTGTAACGCGGAACCATAAATCAGCCTTTAGTGTGCGCTCTGTGCGCTGTTCGGAACACTTCTCTTCTCTGTTGTGCTCATTTTGCTGGGACGTCGGGTCTCTCCGCCAAGACACAACTTTTGCGGTACGCGTTCTTTGTTGTGTCTAAAAATGATGCGCAGTGCCGACCCAATCAGAAACGGTACAGATATTTGGGGATTTTTTTTTATATATATAAAAAAATAAAATTATAAAAAAATAAAGGATCCCCATAACCTTTGATCGGGTGGGCAGGACGCACGTTTGGGTGGACACAGCTCACCCCTGACCCAAAACCGGCCTCGAGTTCCAGTACTCAGAGGTCCGACAGGAGGATTATGATCATATAGTGCAGGGGAAGGCAACCCTGGTCCTCGAGTGCCACTGTCCTGCTTGTCTTAGATGCTACCCTGCTTTAGCACACCGTGATAAAAGTACCTGTATCATCAACAGAATTGTGCCCTGGATGACAAGCTGATGACGATGTTATTGTTATTTTTGACTCTGAGCTCACTTTTATTCCACACATAAAGAATATTACGAAAATAGGTTTTTACCATCTTAAGAACATAGCCAGAGTCCGCCCGTTTCTCTCTCAGGCCAGCACGGAGGTGCTGATGCATGCTTTTATCTCTAGTCGTTTAGATTATTGTAATGCCCTGCTCTCTGGTCTTCCTAAAAAGAGTATTAATAACCTACAGCTATTACAGAACTCAGCCGCTCGCGTGCTGACGAGGACCAGAGGGCGGGAGCACATTACCCCTGTCTTAAAATCGCTGCATTGGCTCCCCGTCCGTTTCAGGATTGATTTTAAGGTTCTTTTACTGGTTTTTAAGTGTCTTAAAAGGAACCCTGCATATTACAGTTTTTCTCAATCACTTTGGTACATTTCTCACATCAGAATTGAAATTCTCAAAAGTTCTTGTTCAGTTTTCACATCATCATGCCATTTGTGCAGATGAAAAAGGCAGTTTCTCATTGCATTGGACAAATTGCAAATGCTTTTGTCCATCCATGCAAATGATTGTGTACAATTCTCAGTTTTTTCGTACATTATCAATTGCTTTTGTCATGCTAATCAAAATGCTTTGTTATAGGAATCTATCAAATAGTCTCTTTCCCCAAAACATTTAGGCTATAGTTCATCATATAAGTCTTCACATGCAAAATGATTTACCAAGCCATCATAACATGTCAAGCATATATACATTTCCATAAGACATTTGTCTGTAAATATGATCTAAATTGGTAAATTCCTCCCAGGTGAATCTAGACTTTCTCTAATGAAAAGAGTTGATCAACCAATGATCGACAGTTTTCTGAATGAGCTCAAGGGAGCATCTCATGAACAATCTACTGGGGAGTATATAGGTAACCAGAGCACAATAGAAAGTTACAATGTCTGACAATGGAAGGACAACAGCCAAGAAGAAGGAGAGGAAGAGGGGTGAGGCTGCGTGGTGGAGGAGTAGGAAGAGGAAGAGGCAGAAGAGGCGGACACATGCGTGTTCCTGATGAAATCAGAGCAACACTTGTAGACCATGTTTTGAATCATGGGCTGACTATGCCAATGAAGAAGTCATTCTGTAAATGTGAATCTTGTCTTTTCCAATCAATCTTACACGTATACATTATATGAGGTCAAATGTACAACACTTGTCATCACACCTAAACCACATTTTACATCAACATGTCCCTTCAAAGTGCCTTCAATTGCCAACATGACTAATGAATTTGACTGTCTTATCTGTACACAATGACACAATGATTAAACATTCTGATGGCACTGACAAGTATATTGACACAAAAACTTGCTTTTGAGGGATGGACTAAGGATTTTGAGCAAGAGACTGGCTTTTGCAGGTGATCCACAGTGTTTTGCTATTTGTTCAAACTGTTTTGAGAAATGCACTTGATCTTCTGCAAATTGCAAGAATGATTGGAAAAATGTACCAAAGTGATTGAGAAAAACTGTAAGACATGTAGGTCTTAAAAGATAAATGTTGGTATCAATTATAACAATGTGATATAAAAAACCTTTTTGATGTCTTCGTTTTTATAAAATTTGAAAATATAATTTAACATGTAGGTCGCCATTGTTTTTTACATTCTGGGTAGTACGTCACACGGTGGCACCTGCTGGCCCCCGTCCACTGTTCTGACACCCAGAAACAGATGAAAACACAGCTAAACAGATGACGGCGCACCAGAAACACAGATGAAAACACAGCTGAACATTAAGGTGACGGCGCACCTACAAAAAAGTAAAATAAAATTTAAAAAAAGTGCAGCCCCATAAAGCATGAACTATAAAAACACCATAAAACTCAGATAGACTAACAGACCACACGTTTCAACTAGCAGATAACCGATGCTACAATAAAAACCCCAGCCAGATCTGCCGTCATTAAATTAAATAAAGATGTTCTTGCCTATTTGAAGCGAAGTCTGCGCCTCCCGTTTCGTCAAAGTCCCGGGCCAGTCCCCTCAGCCTCTGGTCTGTCATCACCCAGCACCGAAGCCGGTTTTAGGGGGGAGAGGGGGGGGCTATGCCCACTCAAACGTGCATATTGCCCACTGGCGTCTCCATCCCGGCGGCGGTAGCGAGAGCGGAGAGCGGAGAACGGAGAGCGGAGAGCGGAGAGCGGAGAGCGGAGAGCGGAGAGCGGGTGGCGGAGCACTGCGGGCTGTAGAGCCCCGGCTATGCAGGCTACGGCGTAGCCTACGCAGGCTACGCCGTAGGCTACGCCGTCTACGCAGGAGCCTAATGCACTGGTAAGATGCGCACAACATTGATCATTTTTGCAGATCTCCCGTGCATCACAGAACTTTGATCCAGTTTGCCTGAACCGAGACGTCTTATGGGCTCCCTCGTCAGCCTCCACGGCCGGGAGATGCTGCTCATCTATGTTTTAGATACCTGTCCCAGTTAAACTAACGGGGCTTATCTTCCCAGAGCCACCGCTCTACGTCATCGCCCCCAGAATGCATTGCGCAGGTAAAACATGGCGCCTCCTGCAGGTCAAAATATGTAATAAACATTGTAGATTTTTAAAGCAATTAGATTATTTTATGTGTTTCTAACAACATATTTTAGTATAAGAGAACAATTGAGGCTAATTAGGGACTACATGTCTTAATATGCAGGGTTCCCTTTAACGGTCTTGGGCCATCTTATTTATCTGATCTGCTTTTACCGTATCAACCCTCACGGACCCTGAGGTCCTCTGGCACCGGCCTTTTAACCATTCCCCGAACCGCGACCAAAACCCACGGTGAGGCTGCATTCAGCCATTATGGCCCCTCTTTATGGAACAGCCTGCCAGAGAACCTCAGGGCCGCAGAGAATGTTGATATTTTTAAAAGGAGGCTCAAGACACACCTTTTTAGTTTGGCTTTTATCTGATCTCATTTACCTAGTCTTTTTAGCTATGTATTGTGTCTACTTCTTTAGCTCTTTTATTATCTCTAAAACTTTAATCCATTTTAGTGACTTTTTACTTTATGTTATTTATTATTCATCTTAAGTTTTATATAGATTTTCTCTAAAATTTTACACTTTTAGGCATTTCTTACTTTCTTTTAATCTTTTAGTTTTTAGCTCCAGTGTTTCCTCAGGGGGGTCGTTCACACTGGGAGGTGTGCCTGCTCCGCCCATGGGGGTGTCGTCATGGGGGTCCTTCAGGCCGGGGTGGCTGGGGGTGGGACTCCACCTTCTGTGTGGGGTCTGCCCCGGTCTGTCCGGGTTGGGGGGTTTCTGTGGCGATGCTCCTGGTGGTCGTGGTCGGTGGAGCTTCTCAGTGTGGACGGCCACCCATAGGTAGTGTTTTCCTCACCTGGATCGTTAGTGCTAAGCCATGTCACCAGTCCACTTACTGTTTGTGTGTGTGTGGGTGTGTGGGCGTGTGAGTGTGTGCACATGTATATGAGTGTGAGTGAGTGTGTGTGTACGCGTGGGGGGTGGGGGGTGGGGTCGTATGGAATGTTTTAAATTGTGTTTTTTATTGTTATTTTATTCTGCATGTAAAGCACCATGTGTTGCATTTTATATTGTATGATTTGGTGCTATACAAATAAATAAAGTTTAAGTTTAAGATTAATTAGAATCAGGTGTGTTAAAGCAGGGTAGCATCTAAGACATGCAGGACAGTGGCACTCGAGGACCAGGGTTGCCTACCCCTGGGTGTAAGCAGACGGGTCATATCAGAGCATCGGGTCGTACAGTGTATGAACATAAATCGTGGGCTGTGAACTTTTGAACTCCGCGATCTAGTCGTGCAGTGTGAGATGGGGCAGTCTCAAACGATTTCAAATATCGCACAGTGTATGCCCAGCTTAAGGTGGGCGTGTTCCAGCTGATTTCCCAGACCTGTTTGCTGCTCCCATCTGCAGCTTGGCAACACGCAGGAGTTAAAACAACCTTCAGAAACACTCTTCAGAAAACTGCTGGGTGACATCACGGAGGGTTTGTTCAGTTCTTCTTATACAGCCTGGCTGTTTATCAAACACTGTTAAAGGGTTCACAACAAGTCAACACTCATATTACCACATTCAAATACATTACACCTTTCATCAGGCTCTTAGTCCCAGCCCCCATGTAAGTGTGAGGACAAACATTTGTGGTTTTGTTATATGCGTTGAAAGGAAACAGGCTGCAGTGCGTCACATCGTGTCTGAGTCACTGAGGAACTACATTCAGAAAACTTTTGCATCTAATTACAGCTTTTGAACAAGTGTGATATCGTTTTGGTTTGAATGACAGGGCTTTGTGCTTGCCGTCGATTCTCAGCTTAGGTCGCTTAGCGTTTTTTTCTCTGAGTCACTGAACAGAACAATGAGACACTATTTAAGTATTTATAAAGCTGAGGAACAAGCCAGCAGGGACATGAAAGAAAAAAAAGAGTGAAAGCAAAGGACAAAAGGCACTTTCACAGAAGGACACATCCATCCTTCACAAGCCACTGGATTTGTAAAGATCAGCGTGTTTTCTGACAGTTAAATTGTCAGAATTGTTTCTGAAAGCCGTGGGTTTGAAAGCAAGGTGGGCAGCGGCCGTCCTTACGACTACGAATTTCCCCAGGACGCAACGCAGCAAGACATCTGCGGTCCAGAAGCAAAGATTTCCAGCCTCATGGGATGGAGTTTAATTGTATGTGGTGTGGCAGAGTAATTACCCCTCATCATGGCTCTGTTGATTTCTTTTTTTTTTAATAGAACCCTACGTATTAAATGGCTGTTCACATGAATAAGCCAACCAGGATGGGCAGAGGGATTCTCAGGTGGTTATATTTGCAGGGAAGGTGGGCGAGGAACGCTGCAAGGCTCCAAGAGAAGATGCTAATTAATGTGTCATTATCATCAGCGTAATCTAGGGAATAGTTGGGCTGATTGAAAGATCCAGCGCAAGCTGTTTACCATCCGGAGACCTGCCCGTGAGTTTAGATATTTCACACTAAATAATTGCGTCTAACTGGGGACATTTCTGAGAACATTTGGTCGTAATCAAAATAGACGGCCCACTTAAATAAACGATAAAGCATTAAAAAAGGTCAGCGTCTCCGTGCACTTTGTGTGCCCATTGTGTGTTTTTTTTTTTGCAGATGCCCCCCTCCCCTCCGGCTCTTATCCCCAGTACTCGAGTTGTAAAAAAAAAATCAGGGGGGATGGTGGATTTTATCATATGGGGACAGATAATTTGTGCTGATTACAAATATTATAATATATTACAAATAATAGCACTGACCAAAACACCTGCAGAAATACTGCAGGAATGACATAGCAGCAGTTAAATGCAGCCTTCTGTAAGCTTTAAATATCCACTGGGCTTACATCAAATACATCAAAACAAAACAATAAAAAACAGTTTTCTGAACTTATCAATATGCCTCTGTCCTTCACAGGATAAGTAAAATGGATCACTGCAAAAACTCAAAATCTTAACAAGAATATTCTAGTTACAATGTCTCATTTTAGTAAAAAATGTCTCATTTTAGTAAAAAAAATCTCATTACACTTAAAACAAGACTCATCACTGGAACAAAACAACAATTTTCACCTGTTTCAAGTAGATTTTCCCTTGAAATAAGCAGAAAAATCTGCCAGTGGAACAAGATTTTTTTGCTTGTAATAATAAGAAGATAAATCTTGTCCCACTGGCAGATTTTCCTACTTATTTCAAGTGAAAATTTACTTGAAACAGGTGAAAATTGTCAAATAACTTATTTTTCTGGTGTTATTTTTCTGGTGATGACTCTAAATGTTGAAATAGCAGTAATAACACATTCATTGATGAAATGACATAAGGGACGGAAAGGCGGGATGGCAATTTTACAGGGGGGATGATTTTGACCATTTTTATTTCAGGGGGGATGGCATCCCCCCTCATCCCCCCTCAACTCGAGTACTGCTTATCCCCCTCCCTAGCACAAAAATATTTACCAAAAATATCTATACATATTTAAGAAAAAGGGAGAAATAAAAAAGCTTCATACGATGATGAGAAAACTGGCGCTATAGGCTTCTGGCCTGTTGTTGCTGGTACTGTATCTCTGAGTATTAGAGAAGAAAAGAAAAGAAAAAGGTGAGCATCTTTGTGGTATTCATCGCAGCTGCATTGACGGGGACGATACATTTTCTGTCGGCTATAAATGGATCAATAGCAAAAAAAAACAACAGTCCAATGTGAGAACATGACTGATCATCATGCTCTGAGCTGTTTCTGTTTTTGTTTCCAGGAAAAACACGCAATAATAGGTTCCTGTGGTAAATTATGAGGACTGGGAGGTGCAAGGAGTTAAGGTAGTTTTTCAAAAGCTAAACTATTTTTCATGAATAACACCGGTACACGGTATATCTTTGTGGGTGTATTTATAGCGGTCCAGTGGAGGCGGGGGGAGGCTGTGTGGGTCAGCGACTCTCGGGCTCTGCTTTTACTCACACCTGCTTTTGAAATCCCCCCTGAGTGATGACAAGTGGACGGCCTTATGTAAGGGTATAAATTCAGCCAGGATACTGAGATTGGATCATTGAGACAACATTTCTAGGTGGGCTGGACCACATGTGACCCCGTGACCACGTTCATTTAGCAGTGAAAACACAAAGCAAGCAAAGCAAACAAGTTCTTTGTTAGATGCATTTATTCACACGACCATGGTCGCATATCAAAGTACCCACAACATCACGGACTCATCTGTTTTATTTTGATTTGCCCATCTTTCTTCTTCTCTGAATTTATCACATCACATTTCTGTCTGAAGCCGTTTTGTTAATTCAACTAACCTCATTTCACTCATTTATACATCACCAGATCACAACAAAAGTCACCCTAATCAACTTTACACAGAAAAAAAGCTCAGTACATTTTAACAAAGAATGATAGTGTTCAATCAAATTTTACTCCAATTCAGTACAGCTCAAGCGTAAATAGAGTCTAATTCATTCCACGTTTGGCCCCATTATAATCGGTATTACCGTGTTGTGCTGCCCTCCTGTAAAACACAGCAGATGCAGAATGTGGAGGTTGGTGGAGACAAAAATGAGGAGGCTGCGCCGTCTAGTCTAATCTGTGTTTGTGATCTGAGCTGTTTATTAAATAATACACTGTCAAAGTCATGTCATCCCACACACAGGGACAATGTTTGTCATCACTTGACTGTGAAATATTTCCTCCGGAGCCCAGAACATCAGGTTTGGTTCATGTCCCCTCTAATTACAGTCAGTGAAGAGTTTTATTCCAGCACGCTGTCCGTAAGTCTGCATTGTTCGTCTAATATTTTTTTACTGTGCTGTATACGTAAAGGTGGATAATGGTTTTAGACAGCTCTTGATTTGAAGACGTTAGAATTGTGTTTGGGTGGTTTATAATCGGCAACATCACACAGCTGAGGCCTGAATGATGTGGCAGTGGACGTGGATGGCACCCTCAGGATTTCTGAGTTCTTTAAAAGCCTGGACGGTCTGGAAGCTGTGTGGAACACGTCCACCTTATATCGACCACCACGCCCGCCGATAGGGGGGGACAAACGGGTTTGTTGTCTCGGGCCCAGAGTAGGGGGGCCCGGGAACTAAAAAAAAAAAAAAAAATATATATATATATATATTTTTTTTCATTTTTCAAAATTTTTGATTTTTCAAAATCAAAATGTTTTAAAATATGCCTATTTGTGGAAAAATATGTAGTATTTGAGTTACATAAAAGCTTGTTATTTGTTTTCTTCCTAATTGTCTGGTCAGCACAAGTCCGGTGCTCAGAAAAGAAGAGAAAAGAGAAGAATAGAAGAAGAAAATAGAGGCCTCAGAGATTCTCTACACAAATATTTAAAAAAAGGTGGTGACGGTGAAGCTGGAATGAATAAAGTCAGCGTAGAGCAAGGTAAGAAACAGCGCAGCCAACGTTTACCAACCTTGTAACTTAACCTAACTGGCTAGCTCTAATGTTAACGTCCATTAGCTTGTATAAAAACCTGAAGAGCAGAGGGAGAGGAGAGGAAGAGGGAGAAGGAGAGATCCGGGCGCAGGGAGGCCCATCTTAGATTATTTTGTCCCGGCAAAGACTGTCAGCTGGCCTGTCAACCACAGTTAGATATTTTAACTTGGCTGACTTACCTTATGTTATAGGATGCTAATTAATATTACGGTAGTTTACAGTCATTCTGATCAAATCCGTCTAAACATCCTCATTTGAAGTGTTGCTACTGAAACAACATCTGAACCGAGAGCTGCCAGAGCTGAAACCAGGACTAGCAGATTTCCGCTGAGACCTGCGGTCACGTGACCAGCTGCTAGCAGAAACCTGTTGTAGTTAGGGGAGCCTACGGTGTCGCGGGGGGATTGACTGCAGGTCCCAGCACACGTCTGATGGAATGGTCCTGAAATGATCCACTGCTTACCTTAGGAGCCATCCCATAGTGGTCAGTAGAGGAACTGCAGCACTTCATAATTCAACCAGGTCATTATTAGTCTCTCTTTTCATAGATGAGGCGGCAGCACCAATCAGCAGCATGGATAGCTGCTGCCACCACCAGGAAGAAAAAGTATCCTAACAGGATATTTTTGACTTAAAAACCCCTTTGTATCGTGTGTGTGATGGAAATGTACTGTATGTCCTTAATGAGCTCTTGTGTTAAATTTAGACCGGTATTGAGTCTATGCAGTTGGGTTCATTTATCTTACACATCTGAAAGAATTGTAATGGAATTGTAATGGAAATTGCATGTTATTTTGTCTGAAACCGTCCGATCTGATCTGGTAAAACTGCTGCACTATTGACTCTCGCCGTCATTTCTTCACCAAACCGTCAGATATACATTCTCGACCCTTTGCATTCACCTAAGTGTACACGTTTGTCAAGTCTTCATTTGTATTATCAGGTTACTATTTCAGTCTTATTCACTGACCTAGTGTTTAAAATATATACGCAGAGGTATGGAAGTATAAAAGTTCATACTATGAAAATTTGTGAGTGGTGACTATTTATATTGGAAACAATTGGCTGGTGTTAAGAACGGTTTAGGGGCTACTTACAGGCCTTATACTGGCTAATGATGTCCTGATCTGATCATGTGATCAAAAATCGGGGCTGATCACGTGATTTCTCAAATAGGGATCAGGTGGAAATTATTGTATTTTTTTTTCCATTTTATTTCATGAAATATGGTGACTTTATTAATAATTATATATACTTATGTATTCTCTATCAGTAAGTTTTATCATTAACAATTACAGTTAATGCCAGACAGGGAGTAGGCGTAACCTTCAACCTAGAGTAGCAGTCGTAGCTCGTGAGCTGACGTCAGTTTGGCCAACTTAGTCGAATCGAGCATCTTGTTTCACGTGGCATTCATGACTTTAGTAGACTCTAACTTGAAGGTGTTTATCATCCTCGCTCCTCTCAGCAAGCAGCCAGTGCTTCCTTGGGCCCCTGTCCCGCACCAAAGCCCTCTCAGGGGACTCAGTCCTCCAGCAGCTATACTCTCTGCTGCTGTCACAATAGAAGACGTTATCTCTCTCCTTCCAGACTGCAAAAACAATGCACATCTGGGGATGCAAATCTGGCTGATCTTGCAATGTCCTGGTACCATTGAATAATAAATAATAAGGATTTTTCATATATAATTCTAATTAATGTAATGGGTAGAATAAATAGTCAATGGTGTTTCTCTGGCCTGCAGTCAGGATAAAGAGGGAGGGTTGAAATTGTGACAAACAAAAAGTCAACACTCAAAAGTCACCCTGAACGTTCATTTGTAATTCTAAACATTTTAATGTTTTTTACTCTCCTTATCTCTTCGATGACTTTATTCCTCTCTCTTACAGAATCCAGTTATGTAGAAATTGCAAAGCCAATAGTTGCCTTCCTCGCTGGCTGGTGCAAACCTGCAAACTTAAAACGGTGCCTCTGCAGTTCAAGAATGTCTGCAATTGGAAATATTTCAACTTGGACAGCGAATGCAGTCCTACAGCAGCTTCTACCATTTGCCATCTGTTAGAATATTTTTTTCCTTTTTTGTAGATTGAAGTATAAGATTGATACTCCTTATTAGGCAATACTCAAAATCAAAACACTTGGAGCCGGACTTGGAAGCAAAGAATTATGATATCCCGACCACTTGCACATAAAAAGAATGAGTGAAAATATAAAACATGCAGTTTTAGAAACAATATGAGCAACAAAGGATGCATAAAAATACTAAACTACCACAGCAGAGAGCAACACTGAACCAGAGTTGTTGTTGACAGTGATCAATGTTTAAGCCCTACAGCCTGGCAGACCCAGTACTGGGACTGGGCAGCTGTATGCATCAGTTCATGTGTTCATGTTTAAAAAGTTACTGAAGTGCTGTGGGGGTATCGAACCCAAGATTATGTGTATTGTCCTGATATTGTGGAGATATTGTTGGTTTGATTTGGATAGGTCTGTATAGGAGCACCTTGCCTCCAAAACCCCTAGGATTTAACAGGTTATAAGCAAAACAGCTCCAGAAACCGTTGGATGGATGGATCGCTCCAGCATGGCTTTAATTTACAAAAAAGCAAGAGAAAAAGACGTTCCACTCTTCTGAGGATGAAATAAAAAGGTTATGCACTTTTCACAGAGGATTACCTTTAATAAACAGGAAAAAGTAATTAAAAAAGAGAACATTCTTCATGAAATTTAAAGGTGTACTAAGATAAGAATGACAACAAGTCGAGAGCTGCAGACTTGATGCGCTTGTGTGGAGCAGCTTGTTTGCAGTCCTGCCGTGCAGCGCCGACTGAGCTCAAAGCGAGCTGCCTGACCTGACAACAAACGCTGCTGCACCTCCTTGATCTCAAACCTGAAAGGCTAAAACATCTCCAATCCAGTACAAAAGACGTGCTACACGCAATACTGTGTAACACTCCTGGAGAGGGGTGGAGGGCTGCTGGTGGGTGGGGGTAAGGGCTGGGTTATTCTGCTTTTGATCTGCTTTAAAACAACCATTTCCTCTGCGATAAATTACAAAGTGCACCAGTTCACACTGAAAATGTCATTCTTTGATGCACATTTGTCTTTCTTAGAAAGGAAAACGAGCTAAACAATCAAGAACCGCTGCAGCAATGTGTCTAAAACTACGTTTGCGTTTCACATTCCAAGGGTTGAACATTTGTCTAATTACGGTGAACTTACTTACTTACTTACTTAAATTTTATTTGAGAGGGACCATGTGCAATTAAAAACATAAATGTAAACATTTGATGCATTGCACCAGAGTTAGCCTTAGGCTAATTTGCATCTGCAGTCCCTTAACTTAATTAAGCATAAACTGTTTTAAGCAAACAATTAAAGCTTCCTCCAGTGGCTCCTTTTGCCTTCTCTGGGCATTTCCAGTACCTTTGTAATTGCACAAACCGGAATCACAAATAGAAAATACATCTAATGGAAGCACATTTTTATTTTTGCTTAAATCTTAGTAATACAAAAAAATAATTTGTTTGTTTAATTAGTTTTGTGTCATTAAATGTCTCGCCCAAAGCATGCTGGGAGTTTATAGCAGGGTTGTCCAAATCCCTGCATGATTTAGAAGTTTCCCTGCATCAATACAACCTGATTCAAATAAGTTGATCATCATCAGCTTGTCATTGAGGTCTGCACAAGTCTGTCAACGATATATATAAACGCATGCTCACAAGGCTTCGTGGTTTGTGGATCTGTTAAAAATCCCTTAATAATTGAAGCGTCATTCTTGAGGCTGTGATTGGATTTATAAACAGTTTACTCACATGTGGACAGGGAGTACAAAATGAAGGTGAGGGAATGAAAAGTGAAATTTCTTTAAACTTCTTGATGAAAAATGACTAGCAGTTGGAGAAGCAGAAGCTTGGTGGATGATGGAAGGACAGTAATGTTTTTTTTATTTAGATGGTACAATAGTGTCCACAGAAGCTGCTGTCGCAGCGCTTCTGGATGTCCAGCACAGCAGAAATTTCTGCTGCAGTTCAGGCAATATATTTTCAAATAATAAAGCACAAACTTGTGACAACACTGTAAAACTTAACCTTGAATAAGGTATTGTGAGAGATGATCACATGCAAAACCAACAGAAGCATTTGTGGATAAGGACTTCAACTAAACCTTGGAGAGCTGCCTGCAGATAATCAGAAGGCAGGATTCTTTTATTTTTACTTTCCATTGTTGCCAACATTCAGGTATTTCACAGACCGCTAAAAATCTTTCATGGGAGCTCAGAGGCAAATCCAGCAAAGTCAGTATGAAGGAGGACCAGAATGCAGGAGACCAGGGAGGCAGGGAGAGTCAACAATGTCTTTTATTCGAACAGAAAGCTCTGCCACAGCAGGACATCTAACAAAACCCAAAGACCTCAGGGGTTTTCAGAGAGTGGGTCCAAACAACTGTTAAACTCTAACTCAAAGTAAAAGTAAATAATAAATAATGAATCTGACTTTCTGGTTTTTAATTGGGGTTTCACACTCAGGGCTTTAGCACACTGGCTCTTTTTCATTAATATTGATAGGAAATATATCAAGTCAGCGCGGCTTTCACACCATTGTAATTTGGCTTGTTGATAATGCAGTTAAACGTTTTTAAACAGAGAATGATTTTTTCCAAAGATTCGCTTCCAACAGAAGCACACCTGAACAATCTGGAGGACGGCACATAAACAAACTTTGGCAGACCGATCGATTGGCTTGGTGTCTCGGAACCCAGAGTTGTTTGTCTTGTAAGTCATTATCCGTAGTTCTCTTCCCTTTTGTCCATGTGTGGAAAAAAAAACAGATCATGAGCTCCCAAAGTTACTTTGTCGGATCTGCAGGGTCCGTACCTACTTTTAAGAGCAAGCTCAGCTCTTTAAGGAACATTTCTGCGTTTAGTTTAACTTCTCTGTTCATCAGAATGAGTTTGGAGATTTGTCCAGCTGTTTGCATGACTCAGCACTGCGAAAGCTGCATGCACTTATGACAAGAGGATTTATGATGGTGAATTTTAAGACTTAGTTTTGGTGAATAAAGGCACTGTTCTGTTGGGTGGGGAGGGAAAAAAATCTAGCGCCAGCATGGCAGCACCTGAGTCCAACTGGACTCACAGCAGTCTGACCAGCACTGATCCAGCTGGACCTGAACTATGTGATTTACTGCTTGTGTTGTTCTCTCAGATCTAAGGCCCTTTGTCCTTACATTTGGCCCTTTGGATAAAAGCATCTGCTAAATTACAGTAGTAGTAGT
Organism: Cololabis saira; assembly: GCF_033807715.1. Taxonomy (NCBI): domain Eukaryota; kingdom Metazoa; phylum Chordata; class Actinopteri; order Beloniformes; family Belonidae; genus Cololabis; species Cololabis saira. The sequence goes on along the minus strand of NC_084588.1, from coordinate 14,339,610 downwards.
TTCAGAGGACATTAACAGTGAATGAGAGATGAGAATGAGAAAAAAATTCCGAGCTGACGCAGGATGGACTTGGTTTTCCAGATGTTGTGCATATTGAGACCTCGCAGCTGGTTTGCTAACTGATGATGATACTTGAAAAGTACCACTGCTGCTGAGCGGTTTTCCCCACGCAGCTTCAAATTCATGAAAAAGATGTTCTGCAGTGTGAAACAAGATGTCAGTCATCTTTGTGCAGTTCTCGGTACTTTCTTGATGGCTCCGCCCTTCTCATGACACATCAAGTCCTTTTTTTTTGCACTACAGAGGCATCTTTTGAATACTGGCCTGGACATCTCTAGATGTTTCACTCCTCCTCCACCTCCTCCTTTCATGGTATTTTTGAAACATTTTCACACTTGCCACCTTTATCTGCCAGAAGCGTTCAGCTCACTTTCACATTTCGCTATGAGACACAGCAGAGCAGATTCTGCTTGATAGATGGATTTTATCAGTGGGAGTGAGGGCCTGAACAGGCTCATAATAAGCGAGTTTGCCTCCCGGTACGGCGTAAACAGAGCATTAACATCTGCGGCCAGTATTAAGTGTAAATCTGCTCTCAAAGGCTGTGCAGAGCTGAGCGGCGTCTTCCACTCAACTTGCAGCCGGTTATCAGCTGGGTCGCCTTTCCCTCTAATGAGGTCATGATTTCTCTGACGGCATGCATTAATGCTCTGAAAAAACTTGGAAATGGCATTAAACCTTGGCCGGTCGGCTTGATGCCTTGATGAAACTTGAAGCCTCGACACAGATGCATTAAAATGAAAATCTTGTAGAAATTAAATTAAAATAAATTGAGGTTGCATTTATTGTCTACAATGCGTCATTATCAGTGTCCTTCCATTGTCTGGTAATGATATCAGGGTGTGTGTTTGGGTGCGTCTGGCTGTTTTGTGTGGGTTTTCTGCGTGTGTTTGTTTTCTTCTTTGCAGACATAAAACAGATTTTCTAAATCAAATGCAAATTTAATCTCCATCCATCCATTTTCTCCAGCCAGTTCTATTTCAAGAGCTGGTTGCTGGAGACTTTCCCAGGCAAACAGGATGACAGGTTACGAGCCGGGACGTCTCATCATTTATAATTTGGAGTCTAGACGACAACAAACACCAGAGTTTGGATGATAAACGCTGTGTTTTGGTAAGTTGGTGTATCAGAATTAATCTGATCATGTCAGATATATTTACATAATCAGCCATAAGGGCTGTTTTACTGCAGGATGAGCTCTCTGAAACCTCAAAAGTACCTCTGCACTTGCTTATTGAGTTGAGGGACTTCTACTTCCTTCCTCTTGCTGCTGAGGCCTCTCCTTCACCTGTTGTGCTGCTCCACAGCTTTTTCACCACGATAGATGCATCCGTTTTGTATGAAGTAGGTTAACTTTCCTGGGTTTCTGAGTGGGTAGCGCATCGAGGCAAGAAAGTCGCTCATGGAGCAAACTTTTACAACAGAGCTGTTTCAAATGTCGTGTTGGTGGTGAAATCAGAAACGCCTGCCACGTTCAGACAGCGCTCGGTCAGCACGAGCTCAGATCCTTCCAGACCAAACCAAAGCCTGTCACGGTGGTCTGTTAAGCCGGAAATATACTCTACGCACGTAACCTGCGTAGCCTGCGTAGCCTGCGTAGCCTGCTTTGTGTCTGTTTCATGCTCCACTGCGTACGTCGCGTACCACCCGAGTAGAGCCTGTCATACCGATGGTGACCGATAGGGGGCAGTAAGCAGAGCAACAGTTGGAAAAGCTACTTATATTAAGTAGCAGAAGTAGTAGCAGCAGCAGCGGTAGCAGATTAGAAAAACGAACACTTTTACAGGACAATATTGGATGATGTAGGAGATTATAACATCGTGTGAATGTGTATGAGTGTGTATGAATGTTTGTGGTGGTCGGAGGGGCCGTTTGGCGCGATATGGCAGCCACGCTCCCGTCAGTCTGCAGGGCAGCTGCGGCTACAGACGGAGCTACCACCGGGGAGAATGTGTGTGAATGAATAATGATCTCTGTAAAGCTCTGGGTGCCTAGAAGGAAGCTAAAGAAAACCATAACATTATTATTATTATTATTACTCTTTTTTTAATGTGTATTACTTATTTATATTACTGTTTTACCCCCTTCCCTGTGTGTGTGTGTGTGTACTTCTGCTACGTGAGTTTCCCCGTTGAGGGAGTAATAAAGGACTATTTTATCTTATCTTATTATTATTGCTTATTATCAAAAGTGGATAGTCTTTCCAGACTAATTTATCCAGCATTCTCCTCACCCATCTCAACAAGAATGACGAAACAATAAATCCAGTTAATTTTAGGTTCATATGGAGAAGTAGATGTCAATATAAGAAAGATTAACATGGTAAAAAAATGTATTGTTCCTAATATGATTCCAAGTCATTCATTTGCAAGTCATTCAATAGTATTTTTATTGAAAAACAGAGTATTTAAAATAAAATAAGTCCCGTCAATTGACTCCCGGCTCCCGGCTCCGCTTCCTCCCGGCTCCGGGAGGCACCGAGGCTCGGCGCGTACCTCCGCCGGGGCTCGGCCGCCGGGGCTCCGCGGCCGGGGCTAGGCGGCCGGGGCTCGGCCACCGGGGCTCGGCCACCGGGGCTCGGCCGCCGGGGCTCGGCGGCCGGGGCTCGGCCACCGGGGCTCGGCCGCCGGGGGTTGTCCGGGGCTCGGCGGCCGGGGCTCGCCATCCGCGGTACTCCCGGGGACTCTAGTCCCGCAGCACCAGTGAGTATTTTGACCGGAGAGATTATAAAATACCGGACTTCGGCATATTTTACCGGACAACGGAAACCCTGGGGGGAAGTTAAATATTGCATAAATATATGCACGGGGAACTTTCTCCAGGGGAGAGCAGCATAGTCGTGCCAGCTGGGATCAGACCGGGAACAGCGATACTAGCGGCCAGAGCGAGAACTGCAGGTCGCGTACGCGTTCAGTGTCTTTTTGAGAACGTGCACGTCGACGCGTCAAATGTACGCAGGATACGCAGGATACGCGAGACGTGACGTCACGCGTATCCTGCGTCTCGCGTACGCGTTCTGAACTGCAAGTATAAACGCGGCTTTAGTCAAACTAACACCACAAAGCGCATTTGCTTTAAAATACGAGTGATCAGGGGCCTCATTTATAAAAGAGTGCGCAGGATTCATACTAAAAGTGCACGTAAAGCCAAAAGCCGAAAATGGCGGGCGCAAAAAAAAATCTGCATTTATGAAACCATGTGCATGCAGACTTGCATGCAATGTTCGCTTTATAAATCACAGTCCAGCTGGAAGGTTGCGCAGCTGAATTCGGCTCATATCCCGCCCTCTACACGCCCACTTTTTACCATAAATGGGCAATGCAAAGTAGTATTTGCATATGAATGAGCCTGCTGAGCATGCGCAGCGGCTTCCTGCAGCCTGTTAGGCGTCAGAATGAATGAGACGCATGATGAGACATGTCGAGCCACCATGCCACTAAATTTCACGGAGACTGCGAACGAGATGTTGTGGATGAGGTGGAGGACAGGAAAACTACATTATTTGGTGGTCACAGTAAAAGTAGAAAAAGTATATAAATAGTATAAAATAAAGCGAGTGAGTGGCAGCACGCCGTTGCTGCGCTTAACGGCGTGAGTGCATGGAGACAGGGGGTCCCCCCCACTTTTCAAAATCATGTTCTCGTCCCCCCCACTTTTTACAGTTTAAAAACTAACAGTAGGCTCAGCCTGTAATTGCAATTATTTGCAAATTGCAAAATTATCAAGACACTCTGCGAAGGCGATGCGAAAACGGCACGGCATTTTCTATATCATTTTATCTGATGTGATTGTCATGAGGAGGGCATGCTCCAGCCAGCTTCCTGGACCTACTTTTTCTGCGCAGGACGAGGAGACGGAGGCTTCAAAACTGTTTTTTTGGGAAACCTGCAGGTGATGTCAGAAGGTTTGACTAGTTCTTCCCATTCCTGGTGGGAGTCCGGCGGATAATCAAGACCTTCTCAGCAGGTCTGATGAAATTTTCTGATGAAATCCTTTCTCAAAATCCAGATGTTGCTGTCCTGTGGTGGTAAGTGCAGCTAAGGCATCACGCTGGGCAGTTTTTATTTTTTTATTTGGAATTTTTCCTCCCACAGCTCATAAAATCTTAAAAATGGGAGCGTGGACAAAACGGTTAAAGGGGAATTCAGTCATTACTGTAGCTAAATTTGAGCTACAGTATCCTCCGTGTCCCACAGCAAGAAACATTTCTTCCGTGGAATCATTAAACACTTTAAAAGATTGTTGAATCATACATCTGGGGGCAGAGCTCTGAAGTCTGCAGGTACAGCAGCAGGTATTTCTGCATCATTTCCAGCCGGCTTCAGTGGGTTTTGTCTTTTGGGATGCTTCTGCTTCTGCACAGACGCCTCAAAGACCCCTCTGATGTTTGGCTGATGGGGACAGATCTCCGGGAAGTTTTTGTCAGGGCCCTCCTGCCATCTCGGGTTTGTGATGTTTGAGGATGGCCTCTGTTTCTCCTCTGTATAAGTTTACAGTCATTTAACTTGAGAGTTTAGTCTTTTGAGCTTGATTTGGAAGGACAGGATTTTTTTTATTTATTATTCAGGGCCTTCTTGATCATGGTGACAGTACTGATGGCGATGCCGGGCTGAAACACTGCAGCGGTTGTTTTTATTTGTGGAGATGAACAGCGAGGGACCAGGAGGACAGCAGGCAGCAGCACAGGAGGCACAAACTGAGCTGAATTGAATTATATTTTATTACACCCCAAAGGACAATTATATAATTTCAGTAGGACTCATTAAGGAAAAAAATGACTACACATAAGTTGAGAAACTCTTGGAAAGTTGGAAGTGTAGCAGAAAGAGTAGTGTTGTTGTAATGGATGGATGGATGGATGGATGGATGGATGGATGGGTGGATGGATGGATGGATGGATGGATGGATGGATGGGTGGATGGATGGATGGATGGATGGATGGATCGATGGTGGATGGATGGATGGATGGTGGATCGATGGATGGATGGATGGATGGATGGGTGGATGGATGGGTGGGTGGATGGATGGCAGATTATGTTCCTGCATCCACCTCTGGCCAACACCTGATACTGTAATCCCAATGATCCTTTCAATGTTCTGGCGTCATCCATTTATTCTACCAGTAAGTTCCCATTGCTCATGACATTTGGGGAAAGAAATATTTAAAGGTGACCTATTATGGCATTTAATGTATATTTTAAACAGGCCTTGAATATCTTAAAAACAATCTAAAGCTTGTTTTTTCTACATAAATCAGAAATCCAGCCTGTGGGCCCTGTCACTAGTTTTACCGCTTCTAACCTCTTTTTCTGCGCCTCATTTTCAGGGCGGGGGGGGGGGGCTATGATAGTGAGGCTCTGCGCTGATTGGCTGCCTGAATGATGTGTAGCAGGGGAGGGAATAAACCCTTGCTCCGGCCAGAGCAGCCGGCTGCGTCGTACACAAAACGTGTCCCATGCGAGAAGCTTCTGCGACAAAATCAATTCCATGGCTTTATTTATTTTTTTATTAGACTGTCCTAACTGGCCGCGAGTTTAACGGTTTCAGTGTGGACAGAGAGTGTCCGATGTCACGCAGCTCGACGTGATAGTCGGACGCTCGCATTCAGTTACACGATTTAAACGGATCTTAAAGCCTGATTTACGGTTCTGCGTTAAATCGACGTGTACCCTACGCCGTAGGCTCTGCGTTGGTGTAACGCGGAACCATAAATCAGCCTTTAGTCGCCTCGTCTTCACACAGGAAGATTTCTCATCATTTCTTATGTTATAAGACAGATGAATCATATTAACTGTAAATAAATCACAACACTGAATTTTCACAAATGGCAACTTTATTGTTAAAAAAATAAAATATGAGTTGTATATAAATAACATTTATGCACTATTGCTGGCTCAAGGAAGGGCCGTGCGTTTTCTGAAGGTCTCGTTGAACAGCTTCAGGTGCTTGGAAGATCTGAAACCAGACAGAAAAAATGTATTGCTAATTTACCTAACGAGTGAGTGGCTCCGTTAGGGAACACTGGAGCCGGGCCGGTCCGTGAGCAGCTCCGGCAGCTCCGTATGCGGCGCCGGGGCTCCGGAGCTAAGCTAAATACTTAGCCCATGCAAAGATCATACAAATATAAATAACATAAAAAAAAGGGAACATACCGCTGACTCGTGTGCAGTTGCCGGGTCCGTGCTGTGGGAACTGATCCTTTTATGAGGGTAAATGTCGATGCAAAATCTCATTTCTACTCTCCCTCGCTGTTCAAACAGCCACCGCTTCTAAACAATGGCGGACGCTCCAGCCGGCGGAGAGAGCTGGTTGTGGGCGTGGTTTCAGCAGTGGAGGCCGAACCTCTGCGCCTATGGTGACGTCACCATAGGCGCAGATTCTAATCGGCTCAAAAAAAAATCACGTGACACTAGGGGATTCTGTCGGGCGGGGGTCACAGACCTTGCAGAAATTCATCTCCCCTCTGCTGGCAGGGTGAGGGGAGACCACTTCATATATGTTAAAACAAGAAAAAACGTGTTTTTCATAATAGGTCCCCTTTAATAGTTCCTCTTCGTTTCTGTTTTCCCCTCCTTTGCACCCTTGAGATGTTCTTTTCAACTTGTCTGGACTTGGGATGTCACTGCAGGCATTAGTTGGGCTTTTGCGAGCGTCACTGGCTTCTCCAGCATTAACAACCCTCCTGTTCCTGGTTAGTCATCAATGCAGATTGTTAAGTACCAGCAGAAATAGTTTATGAAGCGCAGCAACCAAACCAGCATGGAAAAATCTTTTCAAAGACTAGTGCTTGAATGGAAAAACACCAACCTTTAAAAACAAAACACGACGCCCACAATCACACTTTTGTCTTCACTGCTGATGAAGAACATCAAGGAGATGTGAATATTTATAGCTGAACGTGTCCTTGTCTACTGCTTTGTGGAACACAGTTGGATTTCAAATCAATAGAGTAAACAAGATAAAAGATAAAGTTTATTCATAATTTGTTGCTCTAGTAAATACTGGAGGAAGGTTTATTAATAAGTTTATTTAATAAGGCTTTGCTAGAAGTCTATTATGATGCTTCACCAGTACAATTTAACATGAATTGAAAAACACCTTCTTCTTCATATGTTTTGGGAGAAATCTCACTTATGGTTCGGGAGCGGTCGGCTGTGCAAAAATGAATCAGACACACACTCGCTTTTGCTATAAGATATGAATACATTTATTACCAGCCAGAAAAGCAAGCATTTGCACAAAAAGACTCACACACAATTTCCCTTTCGCTAGGATAACTCTGTGTCAAGTTATCCCCCGCGAATGACAAAGCAACAGACAATTACATAGGCTTGGCCTAAACTCTTACCTCGACACTGAAAGACTGGAGAGCCGACAGTCCAAAAGTAGAGCGGCCAGAAACCCTAGCTCGGCGTCGTGCACAAACCCGCAGCTGACTCTGAATCCGGACTTCCGGCTCTCGCGTCTTTATACCTTTCTCGCGGAGGGGGTTGCCCCTTCAACCCCCGCCTGCCAGTTCTCATGCTAAGGCTTGGTTCACACAGGACTTCTCCCGTGTGAACAAGCGCTTCTCACAGTTACAATAATACTAAACAGCAGGTGCAGACTGTGTTTTGGGAATTCAGGGCATTTCAGGACACAAAAACATATTTTTTCTCCCTTCATCATATGACCAGAAAATGCTCATTTGCTGGATTTTCTTTTTGCCGTGATTACTAACACATTAATATGTCTAATTAATCAGATCTGAAATTGAAATGACCCGGACAGCATTTTGTCCTGTGGGTTGTCCATGGGACCATGTCAGTGCATGTGGATCGGACCTTATGATTATACTCAGGTACAAGCGATTACACACATGGACACATTTGAAGTTACGTGTTCATTAAAGAAATAAAAACCCACAATGGTCACTGGAATAACTACTAACTGACGAAAGTAAAAATATTTACTGAAAACCGACAAATAAAAATCATACATTGCTGTTGAACTGTGGTTCAATAGAATCATTAAAAAATGAACGTGTCCTGAACCAGAACGACAGGAGCCAGTGAGATGTGTCCACCTGTGGACACGTGTCCTGGTCCTCATGAACAAATGTCTCCAGATGTCTCAGGTTTGAAGGGTTTCTTCTCCAGATGGTCCCCCATGTTCCAGATGTTTCCACAGATGTTCAACAGACAATTCAGAATAGTCCAGTGTTTGGTTCTGAGTGGTTCTTGGCTGGTTTTAGTTGTGTGTTTTGGGTCATTGTCCTGTTGGAGGACCCACGACCTGCGACTGAGACCAAGCTTTCTGACACTGGGCAGCACATTTGTTTCCAGAAGGTCTTGATGGGCTTCAGATTTCATTGTAGTTGCAGAAATTTAAGACACTCGGTACCAGACGCAGTAAAGCAGCTCCAGAACAGAACCAAGCCTCCTTGGGATCTGAAGGACACTGACCTTGGAGTTAACCTTGAATCTCTTTTGGTTTACATTCTGATTCCAACTGTAGTCCCAGGATCATCCAGCTGCTTGGAGATTTACCTTGAACATGCTGGTCTAGAAGGTTCTTCCTGATCTCCTCAGACAACTGTCTCCTGTACTGTCTCTGGTCCATGTTCAGGATAAACCAACAACACCAGTTGGACTGTCTGCACGTAGACCATAATGCATTTAAATATTCACCCTCACAGCAGAATAAAACAAAGTAACACCATGTTTTTAACACATGTGGATTTTTCTTTTATTTGTTAAGCGTGATGAGACTCTCAAGCTCATTAGCCCCATCTCTCCTCACACGTTCACCAAAAACACGGCAATCAGTGTTCCAGGAAGTGCTTTTAAAAGAAAAAATGACAATGTGCTGCTTCATTAAATATGATCTGGAGTCTGCGATAATTATTCAAGCCATTACTGCATGTGGATTAATGTGTGTGTGAAGTCAAAGATGACGGCGACTTGGTGGGGAGCCCAACAGCTGGAGATCTGATCTCTCTAACGGATTTTACTTTTAGAAGTGTGAAGAATATGAACCTCCTGCTTGCAACACTTGCAGAGGAGGTTAAGAGCTGTCCAAGGCATGCTTGTGTTGCTGCCTATATCTTGTTATATCTGAGAGTAAGTACTGGATCTTCTCATATAAAACAAAACATGAGTGCACAACTTCTCTGTTTTAGATGGAAGGTTAAAACTCATGATGAACACAATAGAAAACCTGTTCCTAGCACCTGTTGAGAAACCTCAGAACTGAGCAGCCAAAAACCAGACTCAGACCCAGGTGATTTCTGCTCATTCAGATGTGAAACGAGGAACGTTGCTGTGTTTAGAGTTCAGGGTAAGACGATAAAATGTCATTCTCATTTACTGGAACTGTGTAATGTGGCATTATGGGCTATTTACAGCATTATGGTTAGCAAGAAACCAAAACATTTATGGTTTGAAAGTGTTTCCTCACCCCGGATTCACTCGAAGGAGGAAAAGAGTCTCCAGATTTCCTTAAAATCACGTAAAACTGAAATAAATAAATATGTTTGCAGCGACGTCACATCTCCAAAGGTTCAAATATGATGTTTCCTGACAGGAGAAGAAATCCGATGGCACTCCGTCACAAAAGTATTCATATTTCAACCCAGGCAGTTTAAAACTCTGTCAACATGCATCAAAACAAGGAAAATGGAATCAATCAAACACCACAAAAAAAAAAAAAACAACCCACAAACCACCCAAGCTTTCATTCAGTTCTCAAAAGACCCTCTTAAACCTGTGCAAGAGGAAAAATGAAGCAGGTAAAATACTTTCTTTGGAGACCAAAAAGATAGGAATCGGTGCAGTGTTAAAACTGAATGGTCCCTGAGGAGGCAGGTGGTATTGGTGCGTTCTGTGGGTTTGGGCTCCTCTGCTCGTTGTTCAGCTTCGTACGCCCCAAGTCACAGAGCGTAACTCTATTTCTCTGAATACAGACATGCACCTTCAACCCCCTTTTTAAGTCTAATTTACGCATCTCCGTCGCATGACGCGTTGTGACTCAGACACTCTCTGTCAAGGCAACCCCCCCTCCCCAGCTCTGCGGCGCCCAACATGCATCTCCAAATTTTTCTGACTATCACGTTATGTGTAACGTAATGGTCGATTTCTCCTTCTTACAAATCGCTACTGCTATTTCTTCTATGCTGTTTCAAGTCAGGTAGAATAATAGTTGGGTTCAATGTCTGTTAAAAACGAGTGATGCTCATTTATTCCCTCCAACTCTCGTAAAATATACTTAATTTGTTCCTATAACTATAAATGGCAGCGATGGTGCAGGCGCTGCATGAGACACTACATGAGAAAATATTAAAATTACATCCTGTCGAACAAAGAGAAAGTTATATGTTTATTTTACTCCTCCCTCCTCTACTTTTGCTTGTTGGTGCGAAATGCATTCTGGGATACTTTGCCGTCTCAAGTCTCCACTGGAGGCATCCTTGATAAATTAGGTGGAGCGAGAACACGTATTTCTTCCGTTCTTGGTCAGATGTGTTTTTGAGAACTGGAACAGAACTTGCCCTACAGATAATGGCCCGGTTTCCCAGATCAGTTAAGTAGTTCTTAACAGCGAAAGACTTCTTTCAAACCATCTTAAGGAGCCTGTGAAAGAAGTCTTTCGCTGTTAAGAACTACTTAACTGATCTGGGAAACCGGGCCAATGACGTTTCACATAAGAGCCTTTCAAACTGCTCCTCACAACCCAACGGGTCACGGGACCGAATGCTTCGTCCACTGTTTGTTACAGTCTGTGGTTTTCACATTTGAGCACTGAAGAATATATGGAGAATGTAACGTGAGTCACAGCTGGACTCATTCACACATGCACAGCAGGAAATTGCGCTGCAGTTCATGTGTGAAAGTGTTTCATACATACAGGAAGACACAGGTTTTAAATCTTAAAGACAAATAAATATAAACTATTAGAGGCCCACAGGATCAGACAACCTGTCTTGTGTTTCACTGGTGGTAGAAAGGTTTCGGCTGATGTACGAGGACGTTGTCCTGGTTGCACTGATGGCATTGTTCGTCCTTCGCAGGGGAAAAGTCAAAACTGTCCCCTGACCTCAGAAAATCTTTTTTAAATTTTTTTTTTTCTCCAATTACCCAAGTCGGAAACCTTCTGTCATCTTATAATCAGGATCTTTTGAAGTTTCCTCATCCATCATAATTAAAGCCCAGAGAGACTTCTGACTATAGATGAAGAGATGCAAATGATTTCTCCTCATTGTAATGAGAAAAGGACTCATCACGATGACCGTCAGGAGCCGAGCCACACACGTACCATCCATTTTCTAACAATGTATTATTATTTATTCGGCCTGGATTAATTGAACGGCGGTATCTGGTGCTGGGAAAGGCTCTGCCTGACCCCTGACCCTGAGCAGGATGAAATGGGTTCATGAATGGATGGGTGGACATTAGACAGCAACTTCTGTGTGATTTTGTTTTTTAATTGCTGTTTTGGCTGTTGAGTCAACACTGCAATTTTCCATTTATCTTCTTTGAAATATTGATGCTTTACCTGTCAGTGTAAATGATTATTCTGACACCTCGCTGAACACAAGAGCACCCCACATCACTGATACTGATGGCAATTACCCAAATCTATTTTCCAGTCTATCAGACTGCTTATTTTCAAATTGAATGTTTTTTCATTTGTAAATAATCTTTCCAACATTTACTGTAAACACTGAAATCCAAATCATTTGGAAATTATTTTTGAATGTCTCTCCAGATAGATGTGCAACAAAAATGTGCTTTTCTAAGACCGCTGCTTGTAGGTTCCTTCCCGAGCCTCTGTTGGTAGATGTCTGAGAGCTGCAGACCAGGGGTCACCAATCCTGGCCCTCGAGGGCCGGTGTCCTGCATGTTTTAGATGTTTCCCTGCTTTAACACACCTGATTCTAATTAATCATCGTCATCAGCTTGTCATCCAGGGCTGCACAATTCTGTTAATGACACAGTCACTTGTATCATGGTGCAATGAAGTAGGGAAACATCTAAAACCTGCAGGGACACCAGCCCTCGAGGACCAGGATTGGTGACCCCTGCTGAAGACCAACAAACTACTGAAACACCTGCACACCTGCTGATGATCAGTTCATCAGGGGCTGATGATTAGCAGCAACTACCTGAACTTTACTGTCTTTAATCCTATGGAAGCAGTATTGTCCATATTTATTTATTGTTTTTTTTTTTTAATTAATCGCATCATTGTTAAAGGAATAGTGATAGTTACAAAGGTTATGTGTTGTTCATCTGGAGTTCAGGAGGTTATTAAATTTTTCAAAGAATAAGGGATTAAAAGAGGGCATAGTTACTTTTGCACTTGTATCAAGGGAAAAATAATACCTCCCTGCAGCTTTCCAAAATCTCAGTTTTTATTTAAATCTCTTTAAACTCTTGTTTTCTATCTACTGTAGCTCACCCTATGACATATTTTTACACACTGCCTCTGGGATCTCCATTAGTTACATAGATTACAGAGAACGTTGGTTATAACTGCAATTTACAAAATGCTGCTTTTTTTAACATCAAAGTGAAAGTTGCTAAATGTTGGAGGAAAGTTTCTTTGAAACAAAAATAAGGTATGGCTGTCAGGATTGCAATAAACTCAATAAACTAATTATATGGTGGGATACGAACGCCTCTGGCCTGTTCGGTGGATCGTTTGTTTACTGTGTTAGAAAAACACAAAAGTTAGTCTGTGCAATGATGCCAATCACCAGTGACCCATAGTACTGTGGGTATAGAAAATAAATGAAGGAATGAATGAATGATGTCGCTCATGGATCAGCAGAGACGTTATATAACTGTTTGACAGGCATTCCATATTATTTAGGTACCTAATAACACACACACACACACACACACACACACACACACACACACACACACACACACACACACACACACACACACACACACACACACACACACACACACACACACACACACACGCATGTGTTGCCAAGACTGTATTACAGTAAGTATACCAGGTGTACCTAATAAAGTGCTATTATTTACTTATGAGTGTATACGTAGGGATGTGTTTCCATGGTAACAGAGTCAAGTGCTGACAGGGGCTTTGCTGCCTCTATGTTTTCAACTTTTGAGAACTGTGTACAAGCTACAAGGATGCTCTTCATCTCTCCTCGTTGCTGGCTGTTTTCTAATCCCATTGAGCTGTTTTTCATATCAGGGTGGTTTTTAAAAATGAATTTCTTTTGTGTTTTCTTTTAGGATTTTATTTGTCTCGCCTTTGGCCATCCACCCACATTTCTAAAGTAGCATAAAAAGTTACTTTATTTTGGGGCCTGAGCCTCAGAGAGATGAGGAGGAGGAGGGTTAAGACAGTTTCTCCTGCAACAGCGACGGTGGTGGGTTGCCAGACGGCTATAAATTCATCATGAGGGAGGAAAAACACAATTATTCATATTACAGTCTCCCAAGAAAAATATGCTAACTATAATTCAAAAGGTAAGCAAAAAAGAAAAGTATTTCATAAAAGAAAAGTATTTCAATAACACTAAAGTACAATAAAATGAATATATTTAAATGTCAAGCTTGTAAGATCTAGTTCCAGTTGATTTAGGAGCGTGGTGATCCTGCAGGATCACTTTTGCTCATTTTTCTCTCATTGTGTCTGGTTTCATCTCAGCCTCTGACTCAGTATTGATTTCACTACAGTATTGATTTCACGCAAGAAACACGTGCCACAAAGATCTTTTTTAAGTTTAATGTTTTGTGTTTAATAACCAGACATTAGACTCCCAATTATATGACAATGACACCCAACATCAACCAGTTGAACTGCTAAAAAGTAAAAAGTGGATGTGATGCTTGTTAACCAGATGAAAAATTGGCTATCAAGCATAGCTTATGTGTGTTTTAAGCTAAAACTAAATAATCTAAAACCTGCTTTTATATCTACATCACTAAAATAAGCTTTCCAGCGTTTGTAGGTTAGAGAAATAACCCCCAAAAATGTGTTTGACAGGAATGACAGGTATCTGAAACTGAAAAGGTAAAAGTTAATAGATGGATTTTTGAACATGGTTCGAAATTAAAAGAATATTTCAGTAAACTGACTCCAGCTTTGGTGCTTTACACGATAGCTTTGCCAAAGTTTGTGAGCTGTTTGTGGGCTTGTTTTGGAAGTGTTTGAAGGCTTGTCGTCACTGATCATCAATCATGAAGTAGATATTTTAGAGCCAACTGGGAGGGCGTCTATACGACAGCTAAAGAAAAGAAAAGAAATGTGTGACTGGACTTTAAGAGATCCGTGCACCGAGCTGGGACAGAAGCTTTACCCTCGGTTGACCGAATGTGCCTTCATTAATATTTCACCTGCTGATTTCCCTGATTAGATGAAGCAGGTCGTTTCATTGCCGTGTGATACATGGTCTGCTGCCTCTTTAGCTTCTGTCAAACTGTTGTAAAAGTCTCTTGTCCTTCTGACATCTTTGCACCTCCACATGTGCTTACTCTTACAACTTTGTGGTTCCAAGTTTTCAATGTCTGCCCTGCTTCAGTCCCTTGTTTTTCTCAAACATTTGCCAAGGACAGAAGCAAATGTAGGAGTGAAATAATCACTGGCCCGTGCTCCCTCGAGGGGCTGAGAGCTAAATAAGTATGTGAGAAAATGGATTTGAAAAATGTTGATACTTCTCAACTAAAACTGTGACAGATAAGAAGCTGCTTCCTCCTCCATTTTGCTGCTGAAAAAGGAGCTTCAGCATCCGAAGCCTTTATCTGCGTCCCATCTGCTGTCTGCCTTTTGATGGCTCCATTTATCCATCAGTTGTCCGCCTCGATAAAGACTTTAGACAAAATGTTATCACTTGATATAAAAATAGCGGCTGTTCTGCCAACGTGCAAGCACAAGTGTGCACGTAACAACCAGCCCGTGGCCCACCGGAATCAATTATGACAGTACAGGAGGTAAAAGCAGTCTGTTAACTCATATCTGTCCCAGTTTTTCTCCAAAAGAGATATGAGTACCAGATTCTCTGTGTGGGTTGAAAGTTGGCTCTGAATTATTCCTCACTTGCTCCTTCGCTGGTTGTCAGTTTGAATTCGCTGCAAGATTCTGAACTGACTGGAATCCAGTTTAGATACACAGCTACGCTTCCAGAGATGTCACGGACTGACCCATTTTCACCGCCTCAAATATCCAGAGGAACCTCTTGATTATTCAACCTTCTGTTGAAGAAGCCACTTCTTTGTCTGGTAATGTGCTCAAAGTGGTCCAAGCTGTCATTTATCATTTGTATTTCACAAAATTATGCAAAAACCAAACCACCCTCCTCATATGTATGAAGTGTGCTTTGTACATTGACTGTTTGAGGTATACAGCGTATGTAGACTTGCATGTATTTCAGAATTGGAGCGTTGTGAATGTCTCTTTGGCTAAGGAAGCCTTGTTTAATGTATATCAGATCAAATGGTCACAGGACATATTGTATAAACCAAAATTAAGAATATTTAGTATGATAAAAAGTTGTTATAGCTGTGAAAAGTATGTTTGTGCCTCGTTATCTAAAAGACAACGATCATTATGTGCCCAAATCGTTGGTGGAATCTTGCCTCTGCACCTTGAGACGGGGCGTTATCGAGGGGTCCCAGAAGAAGAGAGGATTTGTCCTTACTGTGACATTAATGACATTGAAAATGAGTTCCATTTTCTATTTTATTGTCCTCTGTATCGTGAGCTGCGTCAAAGATTATTTGATAGATGTAAGAATCTGGATTTGATGTGGGTAAGCGATGCTGAGAGACTCAAATGGATTTTTGATTATAAAGTATTTGCATTTGCTGACTATTTGGAGAAAGCGTGGGATAAAGGAAGAAAAGTAACATATATGTAAAAATATCCATTCTGGTTTTTGATTTATTTATTTAGTTTTTCCGGTGTACATTGTGCAGCTCCCAATTAAGTGCGTGTGATATTGTGTATTGATGATTTTCTGTTTCTGGTGTCTTATAATCTTGTAAGGGATGGGTCTTCGGACATGACACAAAAATAAAATTCATTCATTCATTCATTCATTCGTTCGTTCGTTCGTTCGTTCGTTCGTTCGTTCGTTCGTTCGTTCGTTCGTTCGTTCGTTCGTTCGTTCGTTCGTTCGTTCGTTCGTTCGTTCGTTCGTTCGTTCGTTCGTTCGTTCGTTCGTTCGTTCGTTCGTTCGTTCGTTCGTTCGTTCGTTCGTTCGTTCGTTCGTTCGTTCGTTCGTTCGTTCGTTCGTTCGTTCGTTCGTTCGTTCGTTCGTTCGTTCGTTCGTTCGTTCGTTCGTTCGTTCGTTCGTTCGTTCGTTCGTTCGTTCGTTCGTTCGTTCGTTCGTTCGTTCGTTCGTTCATTCATTCATTCATTCATTCATTCATACAACTGTACGTACATTTATTGCTTTACATAATTTCACCTGATGTGGACACCAAAAACATGTTGTGAACCAGGCTTTAAAAGTGTTTATTTCTGCTGCAAAGTTGAACATCTCAACATCCAGGTCAAAGGAGGTGGACTCTCTTTTAGAGCCCCTAGTGTTCAGTCGAGGAACCGCAGTGTGTACTTTCCTGCATTTCCAGGGTCAGGTCCTTTAAGCAGGCTGGCTCTGGCCGCTCAGATCTGTATGCAGTACTTACGGGTGGAGAGTACTTTTTGATTTGAGACTGGGATGTTTTTGATATTGCATTACTCATCAATCAAAGCCTCCTCTCTGTGTGCAGATATGCTCTGATTCACCTCAAGTCTTTATTTCTCCACTCAGATTCACCGCAGCACTCACAATTATCCGTTCCATGAGTCCTTGCAACTTCTGCTGTTGGATTATTGTTTTTTTCTCTCAGACTGCAGGGAAACGACCGCAGGAAACGTCAATAGAGGGTCAGATATGACGTTACCGCCTCCCTTTGCTTGTTTTACATCTGAGCTTCTTCTCCAGATGACTGCTGGTTCATTTGATGGATTACTGATCCATGTTAGCAAATCACTTGCCAACAGGATTAAACAGCTTTAATAACCTGCATCGGCACAACACACACTTTCAAACACAACTAAAAGAACCCATTTTAAAGACGGATTGTTCTGCTTATGCCTCCAGAATTCACTTTACAACACAAAACTCTTCTTACTGCAGTGTTTAATCAAAATTGAGGTAAGACCTGGGCGAGCGCTTACAGCTGCCATTAAATAAAATGAGCAAAGTCTCAGTTTATGGATTATCTTAAGTGTTCTTTTGTGTTCACACTTCAATGTCGTCAAGTTGCTGAAATACTGACGTTTGAATGTCGATCGCAAGCTGAAGGGAGTTTGAATTTAAGTTTTCAAAGTTTGTGTCCTTCCTGTTGACAAACCGCCTTAGCTTTGAAAATCGATGATAAGTTGTCTGATAATGGGAGTTATGTGAATCCCAGAGCGGTTAGAATATAACTCATCATCTGAATTTAGGCTGGAGCCGCCGCCTGTCTTCCTTTTATAAGAAATTTTCCTTGTCCTTGGCACAAAGTCACATCTCTGCTGCGCCCAATTTGCATTGAAGGAAAATAAACAACCTCTGCCTCCTCTTTCAAATGACTAGCGAGTGATTATAGAGGCAGCATGCTTTACTTTCCAGGACTTTCAGTGGCCGTGTTTTTATAAAAAGAAAGAAACGCAGGAATGAAAACGACAAAGAAAAGAACCTGAAGTTAAGGAAGAAAGAAATACCTGAAAAATAAAGACATCAAAGAACACGTGGGGCCCAAAGGCATCAAAGGAGGAAAGAAAATATTAAAAATGATGCTAGAGAGAAACACGCAAGACAAAAGCCTGCACAAATGACAGTCGCTTCACACACTCCCTGGCATCTCTGTTTGGTATTAGAAAGCTCCTACCTTTTATTTCTATGCATTTCTTCTTTATATTTGGACTCTTCAAACATCTGAAACAAACCAACTGAAAAACAACTGAACCTTTGTGAGCAGAAACACAGCCCATATTCAGATATGTAGTTATCCCTTTAATGTCAACCCCAGACTCCACACACATACCTGGACAGAAGTTTCAAACACAGTTTGGTCTTTTTAGACCAATTAAAGATGCAACATTTATAGCAAATGACTCCTCCCAACCCGGACCAGTGGGCGGGACAAACAAGCCCGGGAGTCAGATGGAACACATACTTATCTTAACTTATGATGCTGATTAATAATGTTCCACTTACTTCAACGATAACACAAGCAGCATTTTTACAAACAAGAACCCACAAAATGATGAATCTGTGACATTAAAACCATGACTTCCTTTAGAGAAAAAAACACTGAATGGTGACTGAAATAACATGAAAAACACTGACTAAAGAAAGAGAGACTTAATTTTGAATTATGATCCAACAGAATAATAAAGATTAAACAACATAACCAAATCAAAATGTCCAGGAGAAATTCGTTTATTATTTCAGAAAAGGTGTAAAATAATGTGACCACAGTGGCATATTAAGTCAAAGTTTGTCCTGTAATGAACATCTAACGTGTCTTCAGTCTTCAGTCAATCAGTCTGATCATCTTAAGGGTTGAAAGTGGTCACTCTGCTGATTGGCCTCATGGTTCTCACCACACTGGACATGGACCAGCGATGGAAGCGTGTAGGAACTGATGTTTCCAGCTCACCGAGTGGTTCTGGTTGGTTTGGAGCAACCCATTCACCGGACAGAGTGGGCTGTGGAAACAATCTGCTGCTCGTTGCCAAATCTCATCTCAATGGGATGATTCTTCTGCTGCTGCCTGAGAACAAAATACTGGTGAATGTCTGACCTCAACACCTGCAAAGTTATGTAGTAGTTCAGTCACGAAAACGATAAAACAACTCCAACCAGATAACCGACTTATTCTCTTAGTTGTAAAGTTTCCCCCAATTATCAGCAGCAATTCATTTGTATGGTTTTTCTCTTTAAAGTAGGACTGAACTGTGATTTATTAAAAGAAAAATGTGTTTGATTAAGCAAACAAAAAAGCAAACCAGTTGTATCCATTTTAAAGGGAAAGAAAAGGAAACTGAAATGTACAAGTTTCAATGTAACCTGTAAAGGTCCAAACATTTGGAATGAGCACATAGTGCTATAAAAGAGCCTGGATCTCTCTCAATTTTCAAAAAGAGACTAAAACAAAAATTGTTATTAAATGATGTCTCTTCTTATTAAATTATGTCTAATTGTCAAATTATGTCTCACTCTAAAACTATCTGTGAATGTTTATGTACCAATACCTGATGTATTATTTTTACAAGAATATCTTTGTATCTAGGAAATCTGAGGAGGTCTCAGGGTCTTATTGTGTGTGTGTGTTTTGTTTTTAGGTAATAAGATTATTATATGTATCTGTGTAATAGTTGTTTTGCTGTGTGACTGGGCCCCTATTCATAAGCTACAGTTAGCGTCTGGGGAGTCCCATTTTACAAACTTAACTCAATTGATTGTTATCTGTATTTGTGTTTTTAAATTATTTGTGAATAAACTCTGTGAACATTTGAACATCAGGTTCTCATATCTGTTCTTTATACTTTAAATATTATCGTGTGTGACTTAAAAAACTGCCTTAAAAGGCTTATAATGGAGGTTATTTCCAACTTTTATACAGTTTATGTGTCTGTACACAGTTTATAACAACAAAACAGAAAATTATCTGCATTTTTGGCTCACAGCAGTTTGTTGACACCCACACAATCAATGCCGGTGATGCATTGCTTCAGTGGGATCCAGTTGTTTGAGCCTCTGGGCTACGTCCAGGACCTCGTCTCCATCGCCTAAGCCTGGCAGCAGGAGGGTCATTGTTGGTCTTTTCTGTCTGTGAGCCTCCAAACCAAACAAGCTGGCAGATTTTAAAATAAACCTCTTGGATGCATTCATATGAGAGCACGGCAGAGTCCTCAGGGATGCTGAAGCAGAACGTGTGCTTGTTTACACCTCAGTGATGAAAGAATAGACAAATGTCCAGAAAAATATCCTTTGCGGTAATTTAGTCTTGCAATTATTTCCAAAATGATAAATGCAGTGAAATTCATGCAACTAAGATGAATACAATTCATGTCAGTGGCTCATGTAACTATATGGGGGGAATTAGAACAACACCAGTGTTTTTTGAAAGAAAAGCTTTACAAACTGAACCAAAACAGCGCAGGAGAGGGTTGTTGTCTAAAAACGACGCCTGGAACTGGAAGATTCCTGGAGTTGATCTGACCGGAGCGCTCCGGGGGCGGCTATTGGCTGAGCTGTCTGTCAATCAAGTACACGGGGCTGAAGTCCTGATGCGCTGCAGGCGTCTTCATGAGCTGACGTTTGCGCATGCGTTGGGAGACAATTCCAGTCATTTCAAAAGATGGTTGAAGCGATGGTTGGAGCCATAGACATAAAGAATTGTATGTATTTTATTTATATTTTAACTCTTTATTATGTCTATGGTTGGAGCTGGTTGAAATCGACTACGTCAGAGTTATTATGCAAATTAAATTGAACCATAAAGACCGAGAGGCCCCCCCCCCCTCCCCTAATGCTCTGTCTGTCTGAGTTAGTGGGAGTTTATTATTATTTATGAGCAGTTGTTTAGACCTGCAGATGGGGACAATTTAGTTTTAGAAATGAGCTTTAAATTTATAGAGATGGATTAGATAATATATTTGTCCAAAGATAAATGTTTACTAATTAATTATATGTTTGTGCCACATGAGCTACAATTGTATAATTAAACTTAATTCATCAAGTTAAGTCAGGCGGGCGCTAACGCCAGGACTAACAGACTCAGAGACAGCTTTTTTCCCACAGCCATCACCACTTTAAATAAGTGTAAAATAAAAAAATTAAAAAACGCCCATCCAAAAGAACAAATCCTGGTGAAATCATGCAACAACAAGGAATACAGTAAATGTCATTCTACTGTGCCTGGCTTTTATTTCTATTTTTAATTTATTTTATTCTATCTTATATATTTTGTTTTATTCATGGTATTTTATTTATTGTGGAACAAAATGGAGAAGCATTCCAAATGTAATTTTATGTCTGACATCCAATGACAATAACAGTCTTCCTATTTCTATTTCTATTTCAATTTCTGTTAAACAAAAATTCTCATTGATCATTTGAAAAATCACAGCCCAATCTGTGAGGAGAGAGAAATGATGACCTAAAAGGACAATTGGAGATACTGCACAACAAAAATACAACATTCAGTGATAAAATATCACTGAATAAATCTGTAATAAAACAATAAAGCAATTATTCTTTATAATTATATAATTCTTTTTTCATCTGGGATTTAACTGTGGAGCTATGAATAAAAATAAAGTAAGATAAAAGATGATAGATTATAATGATAACATTAAAAAAATGAAGTTTGAAAGCAAATCAGTTCATGCTGAAAACTTCAGTTCGGCTCTTAACAATGAAGGGATTTATTATTTATTGATTATTTCATGTGGACCATCTTGGGATGGAAAAGAAAAAACTTTAATCACCATTCTTATGATGATGTAACTTAATATTTTGTTCTTAAGAATGACAGAAACATGAATTGAAAATGAGGGAAAAAAAGATTGGTTCTCATCTCAATTTGAGAGAAAAAAATGGATGAATAGTTGGATGAATATATTTAATTTTATCAGGTCTGCTATAGATCATTCGTTCAATCACACAGAATTCAATGGAGACAGCTGGTACCGGAGTCTATTCATGTTTTGTGTCCGCTCTCCTCACTTCTACACCCCTTAGTGGATCCGAAATTCTCGGAGTGTTGTTGGTCCCGACGATGGACATTCAGAACGCCTGTCGGCATGAAAAGGTTATTTACATGTGCACATTGCAGTCAAGTCTGACTATGCAATTACTGAGTATTTGGTTGTGATTTGGGTTTGAACGCATCGCAGCCTTTTACTGCACAGGTTAGAGCATGTTGTATACAGACAACGGTCTGCTATGGTGTTACGCAGGGTTCAGTGCTAGAGCCATGCTTGTTCAGTTTATACATGCAGCCCTTGGGAAGTATAATCCAGAATCACAAGATATATTTTCATTGCTATGCTGATGATACACAGCTGTATTTGTATACAAAGCCAGATGAAACAGAACTGTTAGCCAGACTTCAGGTATGTTTTAGGGACGTCAAGGACTGGATGAACACTAATCCTTTGCTTCCAATTTCTGATAAAACAGAGGTTATTATTTTTGGTCCCAAACACTTTAGGAAGGGATTATATGGTGTTGTGATGGCCTAACGCATAACTAAGAAAAAACGTTTGTGTTATTTTCGATCAGGATTTGTTGTTTAAAACGTATATTAATCAGGTTTGTAAGACAGCATTTTTCCATCTCCGTAGTATCGGAGTGATTAGAGGCATCCTCTCCCAGAGTGATGCGGAAAAACTAATTCATGCGTAGCACGATGTCCAAGTAATTCTCTGAATATCCTCCAGCTGATCCAAAATGCATCAGTGCAAGTGCTGACAGGATTGAACAAGAGAGACCACGTCTCTCCAGTGTCACCCTCACTCCATTGGCTACCTGTACTCTTAGACCAATTCAAAATGTTATCACTAAAGCCCAAAACAGCCTAGCTCCGTGATATTTGCAAGACCTAACAGAGCTCTCAGTTCTCAGAGTGCAGGTTTACTCGTAGTTCCTAGAGTATCCAAATGTAGATTTGGAGGACGGGCCTTCTGATAACAGGAACCGTTACTATGGAAACAACTTCCAATCTGGGTTAAGGAGGCTGACACCAACTCCACCTTTATAAGGCTGAAATATGGTTCTGCGTCAAAACGACGCCGTGCCTATGGCGTGTGGTTTTCGTCCACGCAGACCACACGCCGTCACCTGCGCCGTCAAGACTAAAATAGTTAATCTCAAACATAGTTTCGTTGTAGATATGCTGCTATAGAGCTACGCTGCAGGGGACACCAACATGATCCACTGAGCGGTGTCCATTACCCCTCTTCTCTCCTCTTCTTCTTAAATAAAACCTCATCACCATAAGTGTTCTTCATTGTTCTTGTAGTTTCTTGTGCTTGGACTCCCCCCTCCTTTTCTCTTCTGTGCTGCTGAGCTGCATGCCGACCTGCAGTCCCACCCTCTGCCGTCATCCTTACCTGCACAAACCCCCCCCCCAAGTTTTTTCTTGCCACTGTTTGCCTTAAGGTTTTTCTCCTTTTTTCTCCAGGTTTTTTACCTGCCATTGTTTATGTTAGGTTTATGTAATAATTGCTCGGGGGTCATGTTCTGGGAGCTATATAAATAAAATGGAATTGAAATTGAATTGAACACTGCTCTTTAACTTAAGAACTCAACTGTTAATTTGACGGCCCCTCCGTGAGGTCGTATGAGTCCACGCAGGTCAGATCAGTGTTGTGTCTGTGCAGTTTGGGTTTAGCTGTCTTACACACCTGCAAGATGTGTTCAGATGTTCTGAGAACTGTAAGTTATTTTGTTTGAAGGTCACCGATCTTTGTTCTGTAAAACTGTGGTACTGGAGACTCTCTGGGTCACTCCTGCACTGAAACCTGAGCCTTTTGCATGCAAATGATAATTAAATGATTTACTAATCTAGTTTTTAAGACTGCTGTTATATAATTTATTTAAGTATTGTAGTCACATTGAATGGTTCAAATGTATTCATCCAGCGGTATTCAATACTTTTTTCCGCAATAGGTGGCAAAACAGAATATCAGGCTGAATGAGACACTTTAGAGGATCCTGGACAGTGAAATCAGGAGTAGCAGCAGGTAAACGTAAATTGACTGAGACTGTTTAACATGTGCTGCTCAAGGCCTGGCTGCAGCCGCTCTGCAGGTCAGGCGTTGCTGTGAAACAACTGCTCTCAGTCCATTAACAATCTTCAGCATAATAAATCATGGTTTATCATACAAATTCATGTTTTATACAAATAAAACAGATACAGTTTTTAAATTGGCAGCAGTGATGGGAAGTTACAAACAAGGCTGCAGCTCCTGTTTCGGAAACACAGGGGGAAAAGTAGTGTCGAGGTTCTTTCTGAGTGAGGAGATACTGTATATTCACCTTGGCCGCTTTCAGGTTATTGCAATTTCATCTGATGTCTTATCATTTAAACAAAAAACTAAAGTTTGATGCGGGCCTGAAGGCTTACCACCTTTTCCCACTGCATAAATGTTCTGAACTGTTCTACTATAAACATTATTGTCTCACGCTGCCAAGGACAGTTACAGTGATGCAGGAACAGAAGGTCATCGATCGCTGCTGCTACTCAGATTGTTTTTCTCCTTAAGCTCTGGCTATATTTCTTTTTAGTTTTGTACAGTCCGTAACCATGGAAACCACGTCAAAAGCTGTTCGAGATTATGAATAACTATTTTCTTTATCTCTCCCTTAGCTTTGCCTCACTGTCAAACCCCAATAGTGTCGTAAGCTGCCTCAGAAGAGCTCTACCTTAAAAAGAAAAGCATTAACAACAACAAGAAAAAAACTGGTGTTGCATTTTCTGGTCTCACTTATTCAGCTCCCCTGAAAGTGCGATTTCAGTTTCATAACAATGAAAGTGCAACTTTCCTGTCTGCCTGGAAAGAGACCTTTGTGTTGTTGTAAATAGTCATTGATCTTCTTTATGTATTTTCACTTCATTACAGATAATATGCTGACATACACATGGACAAATTTGTTGGTACCCGCTTCCATTAAAATAAAACATGAAAAACCTTGAATGATCACTGAAATAACTAAAAATTGACTGGTGAAAATCAGACATTACCTTTGACTTGTGGTTCAAGACAATCACCAGAAAACAAAAACAAACAAAAAACTAATGTAGCTTGCCTGGACAAAACAGTGACATGTTAAACTAAAATGTCCCATGATTAACATCCTAGGTGATCAGTCTTCTGTCTGACTATTTATAGGGTGAAAAGTGTCCCTCTGCTGTTTGGTATCATGGTGTTCACAGTACAGGAGACAGTTGTCTGAGGAGATCAGGAAGAACCTTCTAGACCAGCATGTTGAAGGTAAATCTCCAAGCAGCTGGATGATCCTGGGACTACGGTTGGAATCAGAATGTAAACCAAAAGAGATTCAAGGTGAACTCCAAGGTCAAGGTCCATCAGATACCGAGAAGGCTTGGTTCTGTTCTGGAGCTGCTTTACTGCGTCTGGTACCGGGTGTCTTGAATCTGTGAAGCTATAATGAAATCTGAAGCATCAGGACCTTCTGGAGACAAATGTGCTGTCCAGAATCAGAAAGCTTGGTCTCAGTCGCAGGTCGTGGGTCCTCCAACAGGACAATGACCCAAAACACACAACTAAAACCAGCCAAGAACCACTCAGAACCAAACACTGGACTATTCTGAAGTATCTTTCTATGAGCCAGTTTTATTAGTTTGTTTCTTTTTAAACTATTCTGTTAAACCAAAATTCAAAACCAATGTCTGATTTTCATGAGTTTAATTTCAGTAAATTATTACTTTTGTCATTTTAAAAGATATTTCAGTGACAATTGTGTTTTTTTCCTTCTTTGGTGGATAGGTACCGACAAAGTTGTCCGCCTGTGTGTGTGTGTGTGTGTGTGTGTGTGTGTGTGTATACACACCTGACAGGTCGATGTTACATAGCAGTTGAATGATTTTTTCGGATTTATCGCCCAATGCCAGCTGTGACACCCAGAAAAAAAAGCATCAGGCTTTTATTGAACAAACTGCTCTACCATAACATGAAGTGACTGATTAACTTTGAGCTGATTGATGCATGGTGCCTTATTTGCAGGTCAGAGTAAGGTCAAGCTCTTCAGATTCTTTACTGCTCTCCAGAAGCAGTGATGGAGCTCTTTAAGCCCACAGCCGCCTGCTCACTTATTTCATCCCGAGAATAAGATGATAATTACCCAGAGCTGCACGAGCCTCTGATTTACTCAGAGGTTTGCGTCTAGTTGGGCTTTGTTTTTTCCTCCCTCTCCCGTTCTTTCTCTTCTGTCGTCTCCGTTCACAGCTCAACCCACCCATCTGTTTAACGGCACATGAATTTTTAATGCCTTTGCCCTCGAGCCCTGCAGTGTCAACAGAACATTGTTACAGAAAGGAAAAACTAATAACTTTCACAGACGCCGGTTCTTGCAGTTTTAACTTAAGATGATCCCCATGTTTAATTACTCTCAGGCACAAAAGTTAAAAACTAACACTCGGTGGATTAATCGAAACATAAATACATTTATCCCAGCTTTTCCTGTTTTTCTGTCACTATATAAATTACGGAAAGAGCCAACCAGCTCGTTACAGAGGTCTGGGAGCGCCCTGGGGACATTAGTTCACTGCCCTGCAGCCATTTTCCTCTAATTATCATTCAAGTTCAGACACAATCTAAGATGCAGCGTCGAGCTGTCGCTGCATCAAGGAGCCAGGGTTTAAGATAGCCCCCTTCACAGCATTAGTGTCATCATTATCTTCCTCTAGTGGAAGATAAAGTTATTGTTTGAAAAATGAGTGAGTGCTTGAATAATAAATCAATACAACAGCAGTATGACGAGCCCTTTAATGTCGATATGACAGCACAGTGGAAAACAGGATTAAAAGTGTGTGTGCATACTTGTGTGCGACACATGTCATCATTTACATTCTCATCTTATGTCCGTTTATGAGCTTGGAACAGGATCTTCTTGAAGGCCCTCCTGAAGTCTCGGTTAAAAATAGTGTATATGATAGGGTTCAGGCAGCTGTTGCAGTATCCGATCCAGAAAAACAGGTTGAAGAGTGTGTCCGGGATGGTGCAGTTGTCTCTGCAGATGGCGTGGAGACTGTAAGTGAAGAAGAAAGGGAACCAGCAGAGGACGAAGACCCCCATCACCACCGCCAGAACAAACGTGAAGCGCTTCTCCCTCATCTGTGCCACTTTGTTTTTGGACAGAGACCTCTGCCTGTTGCGATGAGGCAGCGGGGAGGGGAGGAGGAAGTGCTGGGAGCACTGGTCGGATGTCGTCCATGATATGGAGGCGCAGGACGGAGGGGGAAGAGGGGGTTTCAACCTGTTTGCTGTTCCCTCGGCATCCTTTCCATCTTCGGTTTTCACCCTCCCGCTGGCTCTCCGAGGGAAGCGGAGCGATGAGGAAAAGGACGAGGATCGTTTGATGTCACAGCCCTTCTCCTCCAGATCGATTTCATCCAGCTCCCCTCTCCTGTGAGTGCTGCAGCTGGTGTCCACTTTGGAAAAGCTGCGTCGGTTCGAGGGCAGCGGGCTGTCCAGCTCGTACTGGGCTCCGCCCTTCCTTTGACACGTGGTGGCGTTGCCCACGAAGCAGGTCTCCGACTGCGAGGGCTGCCTCTCCATCACATTCTTAGCTACAAATACAGTAGAAGCTCGCTGCTTCGCAACGCGGTAGATCTTACAGTAAACAAGGATCATGATGATTCCCGGAGCAAAGAAAGACACCATGCAGGAGGACAGGATGTACCACGTCTCGTTGTTGATCAGGCACTCCTGCCTGTGCACGTTGTTCTCGTCCTCGGTCTCCGAATCGTTTTCATTCTGGGACATGAGGAGAGGTGGGGACGATATGACGATGGAGATGAGCCACACGATGCTGATCATCACTTTAATCCGCTTCGGCGTCCGCTTGCGGTTGTAGCTCACGGCTTTAGTGACGGACCAGTAGCGATCAAGGCTGATGGCACAAAGGTGGACGATGGAAGAAGTGCAAAACAGGACGTCCAGAGCCAGATAGAAGGAGCACCAGGTGGACCCAAAGTACCAGTATCCCATAACCTAGAAAGACAAGAAAACATTTATGACCTTGAGAAGTTATTCATATCAACATTTCAATCCCAAATCAGGGAGTTCAGTCAGGTTAATCAAGTCAGTCAGGGAGGCCTTGGTGGATGTGGCTAAGGGTTTATTTTACCTCCAAATAAAAATGCAGTCAATATTTTGTTAGTGCCAGCCTGGTAGCAACTTTTTAAGCTCTGGAGGAAAACTTGGCCGCAGTTTCAAACCGGTCACCTTGAAAGTTATTTAATCCACCAATCTCTCTGCAGCTGCAAAAAACAACCACCCTCGAACTCCAGCAGTTTCTTTTACAATGAAAATGAAGTCTGTCGTAGCAGATAAGGACTAGACATGCATCTTTTCATTGCCAGGGTGTTTTCATCTGATGAGATTAAGAAGTGCATTTTGCACTGTGGATTTTCAGAGGAACTCTGTGTTATGTTAATGTTGTTAGATCAAAGTTTGGCGGGTGGTTGATATCAAACTCTCTGGTGTGTTTGGATCTGCTGGAATGGTGAAATTTAGTTACAGATCACACTTTGGTACCAGCTTCTCTCAGACAGCTGCTGTAGCTAAGCAGACTAATTGAACATTCTATCCAGACATTACAAACCAGAATCTCAGAAGTGTGAAATAATGTTGGACACTGCTTCATGTGTCGATGATGTAAGTGGCAGCCCCTTGCAGTTTCTCTGTCAAAGTGTGTCTTCATATTTTCTTGAGTAGTGATCTTTTTTCTATTGAAACTATGATTTTTAAACACTTTTCATGTTGGTTTAGCTGATGTTCTGCCTGGAGGACTCTGGGACTTCTTAACATTTGATTTGATGAGTGTCAATGACAACATGAACTTTTTTACATGCGGGAAGACCAGCTAATCATGTGGAGTGTAAGATCTCTGGAGGTAAGGATGGGTGAGCTATCCCGTCTTTTAAGATGTGGCTATATGAGCATCACTCAGCACTGCTGTATGGATTTGGGATGAATCAAGCAGATTTTCACATCCCAGCCTTCCCCTGTCACTTCAGGCATGCCCCAGGGCTCTATCATGGGGCCTCTCAAGTGTTACACTAATGACACTCAACTCTACCTAACCACTTCCATTTTTCTCTTGTTATTGGCAATTGCCCTGTTTCCACCTCCCAACAGGTTATGGGTCTGGGTGTCATCCTGGACAGTACTACAACTGCTATCCTTGCTCACAGCGTTGTTACTTCTTGCCTGGATTACAGCAAATCCCTGCTCTTTGGCCTCACTTACAAATCCCTCAATTAATTTCAACTGGTTCATAATTCAGCTGCTCGCATCATCACCAGCACCCTCTCCATCCATCATATCACTCCCGTCCTGCAACAACTCTGCTGGCTTTCCGTCAAGATCCGCACGGAATTCAAAATCCTCCTATTAACATTCAAGGTCATCCATTAACCCCCCCCCCAAATATTTGTCTAACCTCCTTCATGTTGCCACGCCTCTCGTACCCTTAGATCATCTGCCTTAATCCACTTGACTACCCCCTTGTCCGTGTCACCCCCACGGGGAGCACAGCGTTCAGTCGCTCTGCTCCACAGCTCTGGATCTCATTACCATCTGAGCTCAGAAATATCAACTCACTCACAATTTGTAAATCCACGATCAAACTCATCTGTTTAAGACTGCTTTCTCTACCTGACCGCAGTTGCAGTTTCTAATTTTAAATAGTTTTTATGTCTTGTATATTATGGTTTTATTTATGGTACAGTGTTTTCACCATATGTACGGTATCTTTGAGTGTGAGAAAGGTGCCTATAAATAAAATGTGTTAATATCATCATCAATTTTATAAAGACTTGAAACACCAAAAGGAGTATGGTAGGAGTGCTGCATTGTACGTTAACAACGGAAGATGTAATTCTGGACATCCGACTGAAGGAGCACCTTTGCATCCCAGATGTTTAACACAGAGAGTTCACCCGTGTTACCTGTATGATGCATCATTATTACAGTCGTTTTCAGGCAACAAGAATGCCAATGAATTCTTGTTGAACTCTGGTGATTTCAAACAAGAATAATACTCTTGTTTAAAACAGATCAAGCAGTTCTGTGAGGAGGCGTTTCTCCA
This sequence comes from Cololabis saira, assembly GCF_033807715.1. Classification (NCBI taxonomy): domain Eukaryota; kingdom Metazoa; phylum Chordata; class Actinopteri; order Beloniformes; family Belonidae; genus Cololabis; species Cololabis saira. The sequence goes on along the minus strand of NC_084588.1, from coordinate 14,309,705 downwards.
TGACCTTTGGTGCACGGATTGGGACAGGATCTCTCTTATCAATGATGTTGAGCTGGCTTGAATATCCCTTCATTACGCTTTATTTGAAATCTGTCTAGTTTACTAAAGGACAGAGATGTTGCCTCAGCTAAGTCAAGGCAAGGAGAGCCAAACGTCAGGCTGATTTGCTTCAGATAACTTTGTGACAAAATGTACTTCTCTCATTGAGGCAAAATCTGAGTTCTCTTTCTCCAAAACCACTAAACATTTAAATAACCCAAAAAGTTTTCAAACGTAATAAATTGTTTTTTTTATGGATCTCCACAAATATGATGTGCAATCTTGCATCATAAAGGACTGTTCCACAATACCAGAGAAATCTGCCATTTTAAACTGTTTTAATGAACACTGTTTCTTCAGGCTTCTTGTTTGATTTATTATGCTCAGACCCCAAATAGCCAAACAAGCAATCTGATCCCTCCCAATTATCACCTCTTAATCCCATGGCCCAGCCATTTAATTTTCTGCCTATATTGATGGAGCAGACGTACACAGAGCTCTAGCTCAACTGGATCTTAATGAGTCTGCTGGCCCAGACTTATTAGACCCACATTTTTAAATCTTGCTGCTTAGATCATATCCTCTAACTTTTATTTTTACCGACAATCATCAGTCATGAAATCCCTGGCACTTGAAAATCTCCTTTGCTTAAAATGAGGGGACCCCTCAGTTGTTAAAAATTGCAGGCCAATATCAAAATTGTGTGTTGTTGCAAAATGTCCTTGAGAAACTTGCTATTGAACAACTGAAATAGTTTTTAGAAGATAACTATATATTATCTCAATATCAGTCTGGTTTTAGGGAGAGAAAGTACAACAACTGCAGCTGTCAAAACTGTAAATGACGTTGTTGGTGCTCTGGATTGTAAAAAAAAGTACTGTGCAGCACTTTTTGTAGATTTACACAGAGCTCTTTAGTAAACCACAATGTCATTGCAAAAAGGCTCTATAATTGTGGACTGTGAACGTGCAGTAGATCGGTTTTTCAATTATTAATTAGGAAGAACACAATCTGTTCAAGTAGCTGGAACTTCCTCCTCTGTGTTTCATGTGCAGAAAGGTGTGTGTCTTCTGTTCTCATATGTTAATTATCCGTGTGAAAATGTCTCACATGTCTGCAATCATTTTTATGCTGAAGATCCCATCTTATATTGCTCATCATCCTCCTTCCACAAACTACTGAAGAACTGAAGTCTGCATTTGACATTGTTCAGTAACACCTGTTCAACCTACAGTTGGTGTTAAATGCAAACAAATCAAAACTCGCGTTGTTCGCATAGAGAGAGTTCAGTCTGGGTATTTGGGATTACCAATGATCTGGGGCCTCATTTAAAATGGACTGCGTAGGAGTCATACTAAAAGTGCACGTACACCCAAAAGCCGAAAATGGCGGGAGCAAAAAAAAATCTGGATCAATAAAACCATGTGCAGCACACTTGCACGCAATGTTGGCTTTATAAATCACAGCCCAGCTGAAAGGCTGCGCAGCTGAATCCGCCTCATATCCCGCCCTCTACACGCCCACTTATTACCATAAATGCATATGGGTGAGCCTACTGAGCATGCGCAGTGGCTTCCTGCAGCCTGTTTGGCTTCAGGATGAATGAGAAGTATCCAGACACCGTGCCACTGAATTTCACTGAGATCTGAGATCGAGATGTTGAGGATGAGGTGGAGGACAGGAAAACGACATTATTTTGTGGTCACAGTAAAAGTAGAAAAATAAATAGTATAAAATACAGCAAGTGGCAGCACGCCGTTGCTGCGCGGAACGCTGTGAGTGCCCCGGCGCAACAGTGGGGACATGCCCCCCCGTCTTTTCAAAATCATGTTTTTGTCCCCCCCACTTTTTACAGTTTAAAAACTAACGGTAGGATCAGCCATTAATTGCAAATCATCGACACACCCTGTGCGAAGACGATGCGAGAAACGACCCGGCAGCCCCGCTCCCCCTCCTCCCCTCCCGTCTCCCCTCAGAGTTGCTCAGGGCTGATTTATGGTTCTGCATCACCAACGCAGAGCCTACGGCGTAGGTGCGCGTCACCGCGTACCCTACGCCGTAGGCTCTGCGTCGTTTTAACGCTGAACCATAATTTAGGCTTAAACCTAAACCTAAAGGTTTCCTAAAGGTTTCACGCGCGCGTAAAACTCATTATATATATAAAAAAATCTGTGTCCCTTTAGGGAAGAAATGAGGGGCTCCGTGGAGCCCCTAAACGCTCTACGAAGCCCCTGATTTGTTCTGTCCTAAAGCGGTGGGTGAAGAGGAGGTTGCAGCAGCAACAGCAGCAGCAGAGTCCTGACTGACGCTGAGCTTCACACAAAGAGGAACACGATTAGCGCTATTTTATTATAAGTCTGATATATGTTGTGATATGTGATGACATTATTAAGAGTATGACATGAATCTGGCTTCATTTCACCACCTCACAGCCTGCGTCGCCGTGTCTTAAGTAAATTCTTACGGGAGGGTCCTAGTTGCCGTAAAGATAAGCAGATTTTTCGGTTAGTTTTTTCTTTTTAGATCCGAGGCTTTGCGTAGATGGCGGCTTCCGCAACTTTCAGGCGCTTTTTCTGCGCAAACAAGCTTTATAGATGAGGCCCCAGAACCGGACTTTAGAGATACATCTTGAAAATGTTGTGTTAAAACTAAAATTAAGCTTCTTTTTCCAAAATAAATGCTGCTTTTCTTGTCAGTAATGGAAAAAAGTGATTGTAGCAACTTTTATGACATGAACATCTATCTACCATATCTACCATCATTGTGTTTTGAATGCCACAAAACACAATGATGGTCCATCTTTGTATGTTTCCTGGCTCCCACATATGATATTTTTTATATTTAAATGTATTTTTGGACTGCTCATGCTTCATAATTAAAGTTATCATACGTTTCGTTCACAACTGTGCCTTCCTTAATGCAGATCCCAAGAATGAAAACAGAGCTTGGGAAAAAAAAAATACTTTCAAATAGCCCACCCCGTCATGCTGGAATGACCATCAGAAAGATTTGAAAGTGTCAGAACTGATCACACCGTGATCAGCACGGTTGCTTACTGATTAGCACTGTAAGCAGCACAGTACAACAAGAAGGTTCCTGCCTTGACTACCGGCCTCGGCCGGAGTCTGTGTGGAGTTTGCATGTTCTACTCATGCTTTCTCCGGGTACTTTGGCTTCCTCCCACAGTTGATTGATGATTCAAAATTGTAGATGTGTGTGTGGTTGTATGTGCCCCTGCGAAGGGATGTACCAGGTTCGCAGTTCTTTGTGGACCCAGATGGAGCGACGGCGCCGGTCCCTGAGCTTCCTCAGCTAATGCATTGCTGATATATAAAGAAGGCTTACCAAAGTGCTATCCATGGTGAAACAGGAAACCAAAAATGTGCATGCTATATATGTACACTTTTTTCCTGCTGGAACAAGGTTCTAGTTGTTGTCAGAGTAGGAAAATTCCTACTGTACACACAAGAAGCCTTTAAAAATGGATCTCTTCCGAGAACACCACCTCTCCTAACTCATCCGCACTTTTTTAACATTCAGTTTCTTATACATATCTAAATTTAACTTTGTCATTTTTGGAAACTAACATGATTCACTTTTTGGATTTATTGAACTGACTTAGCACTTAAGGCTAATGTCTCTAATGGCACTTTTGCATTAGGACTTACTGAGCCCGACTCGGCTCGTCACGCCTTTACCCGCCTTTACCCGCCTTTACCCGCCTCTACCCGCCTCTACCCGCCTCTACCCGCCTCTACCCGCCTCTACCCGTTTGTTTTTCCACAGCCAGGGGAGAAGTGGGCAGGTTGGGGTGAAGCTGCTGTGACGTACTCGATTGCGCAACCGCTTTGTTCATGTCGGCGCTGATGAGAAATCAGCTGGAGCCGCGAGCGGCTGAGAGTAAAACAGCCCGTCTACATCCCTTTTTTAATTCTCTCCTCAGCCACCAGGTTTATGAACATCTGCACCTCATAGTTGGATCACCAAACAGACATTTTGCGCTTTATAATAAAATCGCCGCGAGCCGCGGGTCGCTCTCGCGCTGACTCCCGCTTCCTGATTCAAACGTCTGACGGCCCCGCCCCCCGACCAATCAGAGGCGCGGAGGGTGGTGACGTCAGAAATAGTCCCGGCTCAGCCCGCAAAGAACCTCGCCGGAATGGTTACAGAAATAGTATCTGCTTGGAGCAGCTCTACCCGTCTCAGCCCCTAGTGCAAACGTGCAACACGGGGCCGCACCGAGCCGAGCCGGGTGGAGGCGGGACTAATGCAAAAGCGCCATAACTGTACTGTAGCTTTATTGTTAGCCCACCTTTGTAAGTTGCTTTGGATTGAAGCGTCTGCTAAACGAGTAACTGTATAATTCCCTTAAATTCAATTTAAATTCAGTTCACTTGAGACATTTGGTTACGTTGTAAAGCGCAGAATACATCTACATCTGCACACATCCTCACAAGTCTCTTCACTAAGCAGAACAGCAAACTCAGTCTCTTGTTAGTCAACCAGCTATGGGAAACAGATGCCACGATAACTGACTAACAAATGGATGGAAAGACAATAAGCAAAGTGATGGCATTAACAGAACTCACATGAATAATGTGTGTCTTGAAAAGTGTTTAGGCTTCACAGGATTGAACTGTAATTAAAAAAGGCAAAATTTGATACATGTTTTCTCTCTTAACTGCTACTCCCATCCTCATTTAAAATCAAAATGAAGGATTACTTTGTTCTGCGATTCATTCTATGAGGCCGTAATTACAGCAAAACCTGTTTCCAATGAACTTCAGTGAAAGTTTGCAACAGAAGCCACTAAAAGTGACATCTGATATAATACTCTAAATATTGTGATGTGAAAAAATGATTTGGACCTCACTTAAATCACACAAATACAACCACAGAAAAACATAATTACAGAACAAATTGCTATTAAACTATGGCATTATATATTGAACAGAACTTGTAAAATACAGCCATGTGCTGCTAATAATTTACACTCAATGAGCAAGTTTGAGGACGTCTTTAAAGCAGTTTGCTGATCTGGTGCATTCTGTAAACGCAATGCCAAGCAGGAAAGACATAAGCAACAGTCACAGAGAAGCAACTGTAGCAGCCCATCAATCTAGCAGGTTTATAAGTCTGTTTATAAATAAAATGGAGTCCTTTCATTCTAAAGTGGAAAGACATTTGCTAATCTTCCCAGGAAGCCACTTGATGGTTAAACTATATATAGTTCAGGGGCACGGTGGCGCAGCAGGTAGTGCAGCCGTCTCACAGCAAGAAGGTCCTGGGTTCAATTCCTGTGTTAAGTTCCTTCATGACTTCAGTGCCCACACCCTGGGTGGGGTTGGCGAAAGGATCTTTCTGTGTGGAGTTTGCATGTTCTCCCCGTGTTACCTTGGGTAGCTAATGTGAGCTACCCTCACAAAAACATGCACACAGTCCTGGGCTATACATGCCCCCTCTGGCCAACCGGGGCGCCAGATGGGGTGGGGAGGATCTGGCTGCAATAACGTGATCCTTCCACGCGCTACGTCCGGCCGGAGAAGCCCCACCCTGTCTGGTGAAAAGAAGCGGCTGCTCACTCCTCAGGTTAAGAAGGAGACCTGAGCTCAGTGCGGGGGATAAAAATAGAAAAAAAAAAAAAAAAAACTGTAGCTCAGAGAAACTTTACAAAATCCGAGAGCCATCTCGTTAATTCAAGTTTGTGAAACTTATTAACTCCAGACTTGCGATAATGTGTAATAGTTGCAAAGGATATCTGTGATATTAATTCAGTGCCAATTCCTGATTTACAAAACAAAACATAAACACAGGACCAAATCTAAAGAACCGAATAAAATACAAGAAGAAGAAACCCAAAACCCCACAGAAACCTAGACCATGACAATAATAATCTTTTATTGGACTAAAAGTAAAAATAAGAATTGAAAAATTAATCTGAATTCATATCATGTAAAATTTCTTAAATAAATGTTAATTGTAATGCAAGGCCTTGACGACACACCCCCAGATTCATTTCTGTAAAATAGTGTTAAAAATAGATTTTGCTTCTTTCATCTCAGTGCGCTGCACAAAACACTGACATTGGAGTGTCATTTTTAAATCACTGCAGGTCCTGAGGTCATGCTAGTGCCATGCAAACAGCTAGGGCATTAGATGGTGACCCAGCGCCATAGCGCCATAGCGTATGTCGTAGCCTGTCGTGGCTGGGAACCAATCCTCCATTTTAACTAGACATCCATCCACTTCCATTTATCATTTACCCACGCTTGTGTCAAGGGTTACTGGAGAGCTGGAGGAGGTGGCTGGAGAGAGGGAGGGGTGATGGCTGCTGCCTAATCAGTCCGACATGCACTTCCCTAGATATGTAACCACAACATGGGCCACAATAATGCTACGCTCACACAGCAGCGCCGCATTATTGCTTGACGGGTGGTGCTTTTGACGTGAATTAATCAGACCATAAACAACCAATCAAATGAATCACGCCACTAATGAACCAAGTATTTTGAAATTGCCCCATCCTCAAGAATGATTTCCTTGGCCAGCACTCAATGTGTGGCTGCAATTTGATGGACTGATGTGCGTGTTAAAGCATCAAAAGTTGAAAATTTCCCAACTTTTGATGGTGGCAATGCTCCCGCCGAAAGCATTGCCTCCAGAACCAACACTCAGCCCAAGTTGTGTCCCGGCAGTTTATTAGACAGACAACAGGTGTAACCCCTGCTAGCGGCAGGCTAAGTGACCTCATGATCAGGACCAGCACAGCTCTGATCATCGTCTCTGATCATCGTCATTTTAGTTCTGGCAACACTCGTTTTTGATGTTGTTGCAGTAGTGACACTTTAAATGAAGGTGTGTGGGCAGATTTGATTATATGATAAGCATGAAAATACAGTAATATTAATTGGCTTCACACGTTAACCCCTGGGAATCAGGATGGGAAGCCCAACTTATTTCTTGCACCTGACTAACCAGGTTCAGGAATCTACTTTTTTGCTTTGCTTCAAAGCAAAATGATGCAGAGATCATTCAAGGTCTTTTAATCACATGGAACATGATACATCATTCACATGCAGCACATCAAACAAATGGGAAAAGCTCAGCTTTAATCCTATAAAGACCATTTCCTCCTAAACAAAACACAGTACCAACAGCAAGCTACGGACTAAACACATCATGCATGCCGCAGAAAACCCCAAATATCAACCGCACACTACATGCTACAAAAACTAGCCTCTTACTGGTTTAAGGCTGAGACTCCACGGATTGTAATCATGTAAGAACCACCACTCTGCAGCAAAAACCAGATGAGTTAGCAGTCGAAGAACCACTGCACCTTAACCTTCTACAGCCCAACCCTGAATTCAGTCTTAGCCTTGATGCTTTGCCATCTATATCATCTTCCAATGAAAAGCTCATTTGATTAATTTAATCTCAAGTCTGTCAAATCAAAATCATTTCTGATCTCTCAGACATTTTATTACCACTACACTCTTAAACAGGAAGACATACTGAGTTGTCATCTAATGAAATATACAATCTTTCCATCGTTCTGATTGGATAATGCAGATGAATCTGGGAAGTTTATACTGATTCTGTTGGTGGAGATTCAGGGGTTTCCTGAGATATCGGCTTGTAATAACACTCACAGAGGAACAACTGACCCATAGGGAGCTGGATAATGCAGCTACCAAAGAGGTCATCTGATACAAATGAACCCTAAACAGTTAAAACCCTAAAGAAATTAAATCGTAACATGTTTATCAACTAAATCCAGTTTTATTGTTTGGGGCTTGAATGACTGACTTGCCAATATGGCCAAGTCTAAACATTATTCAGACATAGATTAGACATTAGATTCTTTGACATCATTCTTTAAAAACCTCTTCGACAGCAGGACAGTCATCTTTCTACTATAAAAGGTGAGATGTTATAGAAATGATTTCTGGAGGGTTCAGCTCTTCACCACATGATTCAGATTTTGTCAGACAGAGATAAATTGCTCAATTTAAGCACTGCTTCATCTTTATTCGCTCCCACCTGCTAATATATTTACTTGATTTTACACTTATGCTGTAATCTCACTTGTGTTACTTCTATTTTGATACCAGATTTATTCGAAACAGAGTTTATGGTCGCTGAGATAAACTAATCTTGGTATGTAATTTTTGTTGCAGCAATAGCAAACAGAACTTGTTTAGGTAAATTATTGTTTTAACTGCTCCTTTTTGCTTCTTAATTTTCATGTTTTGCACTTAGTTATTGACTTTGGCTTTCAAATTGAGGTTTAAAACATAAAACTATACCTATGGTAAGCACTTCATACTAGTGACGGCATCGTTGAGACTTTATTATTATATCATTACAGTTTAACCAGATACATCTAGTTTCTAGCACTCAAGGACGGCGTGAATAAAAAAAGATGAAAAGAAAAAATAAAACCATAATACCAAGGAATGTCATACTATAAATAAAACCATAGTTTAAATCTGGGAGAGAAGTCGGTCTTTTTTTGGATGTGGATTTAAAAGCTGATATTTGTGAGCTCAGGTGGTTGTTGACACCGATGCTGCTCATCAATACCAACACTTACCGATACTCTTATTGATACTAGTTTCTATAATTTGGAACAAACAAAAATAAATGAACACATGTGAACAGGATGTGATATTTGTGATCAAAATGAGAATTCCCCCATCTCTCTTTAGTCTTCTTTGCCCAACCAAACATACCATAAAAGTAACTCATTTAAATTCAGACTAAAATCTCTCATGTTCTAGATAGTCTGTCTGTAATTACAATGTCCATATCTTTCAGTTTCTTTGATAGGCTTTTTTATTCACTTACGTTTTAAATCTCTCTACAGCATCCTTCAGTGTTTTGAAAGGTGCTTATTACTAAAATCTATTAATATCATTATTAATTTGACTCTCCCTAGAGATTCCAGGCTGCAGCTGTTGTTCCCTGTGGTGTTATTAATCATTTTTAATGTTAGAAATTGAAAGTGACTCAATGTTGTCAGATTTTTAGTTTGAGACTTATTTTTACAATTAATATTATACCCTCACTAGATGAGACTTAGCTGACTGCGTCGGAGCTGAAGAAGCTGTGAAGAAGACATTGGCATTTTTTGCAGTGCACGCTGTCGAATGTCTCTCTCATAACTGACCGTTTCAACATGCATAGTTACGAGAGACGGCGGTTTTGATGTTATCATTGGACGTAAAAATAAAACAACATCTTTCAGTGAAACAACATAAAAGCAATGTCAAGAGGGTTAGATCTTGATAATGGTTAGGTTGATAATGCCACGCTTTCTTAAAAGTTCATTGGCACTGACCCAGGTAGGTACCGGTACCAGAGATTACCGGTATGCAGAACCCACCCGTACTGACTCCAATGACTACAAGTTTAAAGGGTTTGTACCTGATCTAAGTAGCCAAAGGTTGAAAAGCTTGTTGTCGTATTCTTTACTGAAACACAATCGAGCTACAAAACAAATGATGATAACAACTAAAAATGATGCAAATGGAGAACAAACAAACAAGACATAATGTAAACCTGAAATCAGTCTGCAGTTTCATAAATACTTACTTTAACCTAGACGTGAAAAACATCAGGATTACGATTCCACAGCTGGACGCTGGAAAAACATTTGTTGCTCAAGAAGCAGTAAATTGTTATTTTTCCTTCTTTTTTTAAAACTCCCTGCATGAACAGTATATGATGGGTTTGTGCCAAGATTGGGAAACGTTGACCATGAGAGAGGTTGAACTCAGGGTCAAACCCAACTTGAGTTGATTTACAGTGGCAGCTGTTCTGGAAAAACCATCAAATGCTCTTTAATACGTTCTTTCCAACTAGGTGAATATCTGGGCTGAAAGTGAGTGTCTAAATTACCTAGAATAAGACTTGATAGATGATTCAGATTTCAGTAGATTTAATTAAACAGTTGCATGCAAAAGTGTCGAAACATACAGTACAGCAGGCGTCTTGATGCAGAATGACAATGAAACAAAGGAAGCATACTTAAGGCATAAAGGATGATTCATTCTTACGATTTGAGTAGACAAAAACATATTTAAGGTCAGTGATAATCTTCTTCAAGCAGATTACCAGTCTGTATATTTAGTCAGGCTAAGGCTATATTTTGCTGCTCTAAGCAGTTTTGGTTTAGTCAAGTGGCCAAGGCTAAATTTTTCATCACAGCAGCCATAATTCAAACCTTTCAAATAAGAAAAGGAATGCAATAATCAACAGTAATGTACAGTAATATCCATTTCTGCATAGCTGTAAAATTGTAGCTCAAAACATCCATTTATACACTGTATGAATGGTCACAGAGCAGTGCAGCCTTGACTTACAGCACGTACAGTACACTCATACAGCTATTTCTGATTTTTCCAGAATGCAAAGACGACAGTATCATGGAGGAAGGAGTCATATATACTCACAAGATCAGGAGACCACAATTGTGAATATGGTTTTGGCAAATAATGCCATTAGAATGCGTGAGATTCAAAATCATATCGCGGAAGATGTAACTGTATGCAACGATATTGATGCTGTCAGTCTATCCATGATACATCGTGTCCTCCAGAGAAATCAGTTACGACTGAAGCAGCTGCACAAGGTCCCATTTGAAAGGAACTGTGACAGAGTCAAGAACCTGCGGCATGAGCACAGGAGGTTTGTGCATAGTACTGCCAGTACATCCCACTTTCACCTGCTGAGACAGACTAGTGTATAGTGCATATCCTTGATCTATTCTTTTGTCTGTAATACTGAGGATATTGGAGATGGATGCCCACCCCGTTCTCCATGAATATATTTATGTGGATGAAGTTGAATCCCACCTTATCCACATAAGTTAAGATGGAAAGGGAGAAATATCACCGGAGAGAGGGCAATTATCAATGTCCCGGGCCAACGTGGAGGAAATGTTACCATGTGTTCCACCATAACTCATAAAGATGTTCTGCACCAAGATGCAACACTTGGCCTCTATAACACTGGACATATCCTGACATTTCTGGATACTGTTCAGGGGATTCTTGCTCCAACCCCAGAGAATCCAAACCAGGCAAAACATATGGCTATATAGGATAATGTAGGTTTTCATCGCTCTGTAGGTCCAAAATTGGTTTGCCAAGCGTTCCAATTTTTCTGTTTTTGGTTTTTGGACCTTTTCTAAACCCAATTGAGGAATTATTTTCAACATGCCGCTGGAAACTTCTCCAGGCAATAGAGGAAGCATGTGGTGACACTGATGTTGCCTTCGATTCTTTCCTTGATGTTTGAAAAGAGACATAGCCTGGAATGCGGATGAACTATTATGGCCATAAATACTATATATACTATATAACCGTGTGTGGTTAATATACATAAGAATGTGTTTCTGATGTGAGACAAAGGCCAATAGTTGAATTCGTCGGTAGAGCCGTGAGAAAAACAGACATAGTTTTGAAATAATGCGTAAGCAATTGAAAAAAAACAGTAATATGCAATTTGATGTTGCAGTACTGTAGATGTAGGTTTTCCTGTGTGTACGTGAGAGTGAAGGTGAACGTGTCCTTCAGGCCTCTGGACAGTCTGATCTAACAAACTTTACTGAGACCTGAGATTGATTCTGTCAGAGACTGAAACCACAGACAGTGAAAGACAGAAGACAGCGATGGATGGGGTGTGTGTGTAGCGTGGTGTGTGTTGTCAATGATGCAGTGGTGTGTGTGTGTGTAAATAAATGTTTTATGGTTGTGTGGTGATGTCGGATGCAATCCCCCCATCCTGGTTCATACTGGAGCAGTCCAATCCAGCAGAGACACATGAAGCAGTGATGTTGCCCTTCAACATGAGTTCAGCAACAGTAACTGACCTCAGCCAGGACTTCAGGCCCAAACAGTTGCTACTGACGTGTTGGGTCAGTGGTGATGTGGACGTGAAGTTTAGGCTGTTTTCTAACTTCATGATGAGAAAAAAAGAAGCAGTACGTTCTGGTGATATGTGTTTATCTATTACATAACAAGGGCATTTATATACTTAGCCTCCGACTGGGATACAGAGTAGTTCTGGGTCTGAATGATTCAGTAAGGCAGGTTTGTTTGTTTTTGCTCCAAATTCAGTTTGTGACAACATTTGTCACAAAGAGTCCCCTCATTATAATTCCATCAGTCCATCAACTGGAAAACAGGGCAACCAGTTCAATTGAGAGACAATTAGCGAACGACACAAAAAACAAGGATTATCCAAAGTACCAGGCTGTTGTGAATAAAACAGGTGTTAATCAAAAGAAACCATACTGCTGAGACATAGACAAACTAAAGCTGATATATGCCAAGAGAGCTTGAACTCCTGGTGAGGATGAAAAGGAGCCGTCTGATTTCTGGGTGGAGAACATCATCGGCGAGGAATCAACAGCTTTATATCAAGCAGAAGCAAACCAACCTCTGGGAGGAGCGCCACTCCTTATTCATATTTTAAAACTTTAACAAGATGTTTACAGTCTAAATTTGAAGAATTATCATGCAGAATGCTTAATAGGAAACTCAAAGTAATTCAATGCTGCCTACCCACAGAAAAGAGAGAAATAACTTCGAATAACAACTATTTCTTCAAATCAGCACCAGCTTTTTTGTCCCCTCCAGTAATTCAGACAACTTTGATGTTTTTTTTTTTTTACAAATAAGAGCATTAAGAAGAAAAAAAGAAAGTTCATACTAGGTCTTAAGATGAAGTAAATACGACCCCAGAAAAGCACACAAACTATTACACTGCCATAATTTATTTAACTGGGTCATTACTTATTTAAAAAGAATTAAACCGCAGTACAAAAGCAGTCGGGACACTCAAGACTCCTTCGTTCGCTTCACAACCGCACCTCCCTGCTCCTGGTACTGGTTTTATGGGTTATTTATAAGACAATACAAGTGGTGACCACAAGATTTGGATGCCTCATGAGCTCACTTTCTGCTCTTAGAGCACCATAAAATGTAAAGGAATATCTCTTTTTTTAAGGAATCTGGGATGAATTCTGCTTTGGAGCTCAGCTGACAGTTAACAGATGAAAGGGATTTGTGTAACTCTCATTTACACGTCAGCACCTGTAGACAGTTATTTACCCATAAAGAAAGTTCTCCCAGAAATTTTGTGGTTTGTTAACATGCATTTAGACAAATTCCAGTCTGGCTTTTCGATGATGTTCTTCCAACAGTGGAGTCGTCCACGTTGGTTCAAACGTTGATGGAACCTAACCCCAACCCTTTAAATAGTCAGACTGACTGACTGACACCTGTGATGCCAATAACAGGACACACCTTAGTTGAACACGTCACTACGTTATTTTACATCTTTTTTAGGGGAACCAACTAAGATGCCAGACCAACTTCCTCTTCTAACCTATTGTCCTGGTTCCCCCTTGCCATACCATTTGTGTGTTGTACCTCCTCGACCTCTAGCTGTGAGAGCAGTTGGCGTTTCTGTATGTTGGAACACTGCTGGCTGTTTCTGTGTCAGCGTGGACTGTGGGTATCGAAGCATCCACATGTCCCACATTCTCTTCATGTAGCCTTGCACACTATGGTTTCTAGATTATTAGCCTTGTTCAGATCTCAGGTGCATTTCACGTTCCAGTCGGTCCTTTCTAACACAGTGCCTGACAAAGACCTTGTTTGACCAGGGGACGTCTGGGCGGGTATGTCTCTCTGTTCGATTGTGCTCACGATATGAGGTAGTTAGCCAGTAGCGTTAAAGGTCTTTGCCTCAGGACCCCACTGGAAGATATTTCAATATATGCCCCATTGGTTTCAACAAGTACAATGGGGATTGTACAAACACACACACACACGTCCCTATTTATATATACATTTACAGCTGCCATTTGTCACGACTGGTGTGGTGAGGACCCGGATGCAGGAGAGCGAAAGGCAGGAGTTCAACAAAAAAGGGTTTATTCCACAAAAAAGGCAAGGACCAAAAACCAAAGCGCTGCTTAGCAGGATCAATAACACAGAAACAGGGGTAAAAAAACTGGAGGAAAAACTTGGCAGGACACATGGAGGAAAACACAGTACGGAACCACAAGGAGCAAGGCACAGGGGATAACGAGACACAGGTGCAGACAATCAGGGCAGATTGGACACGGGCGGGGCAAAACAGAAACAAACTGGGGGAAATGTCAACCACTGACCCCATTGATGTGAAATCTAACTAAGGAGACCCAAAGTATTTTTGTACCAGGCTGTAAGTTGTGTTTATTTCTGCTGTAAAGTTAAACTTCTTCACATTGAGGTCACATGGCGATTGACTCACTTTTGGCACCAGCCTCTAGAGGTCAGTAGAGGAACTGCAGCTTTCCCAGCCACTGCTTTGGCTTGCTGAAGTTTTCTCACTTTCTGTATTTTGCAGAAGTGGGATGCAGCCTCTTGCCTCTGACATATAAAAGTAAGGCAAGGTTGGACGTGCCAGTCCTGGATCAATCCAGACAAAATACTTCAAACATGATGGAAAAAAACAAACAAACAGGAAAGAAAGTGCCATGTATGTTTTTTTTCATGCAGTTTTGTCCCCACGGATGTTTTCATCCATTTTTTATTTCTCCTGTGCAGCGAAAGCTTCGGGGAATGTTGTAAGCTTTATATATGTCATGTATTATTCATCACACTGGTTCCACAGCACATTTGAGATATTCTTTTTTCAAATTGTGATGTTTTTTTCTGTTTAGGGAATATTACAGTGGGTGAGACCGCATATAACCAGGTGGGTTTAACGCTCTTATTTCTCTTCATTCTTAAACTAACACACCTGAGCCTGTCGTACCGGAAACTTATGCATCATGTAAACTCTTAAAAACCTGCACCTGATCAGAAGAGTTGATTTTACATTCCCATTCATAAGAACCTTGAGGTTTGAATATTCATATCTATAAACTAACACGACGAGTCATGAGTTGAGGAATATTAATTTTGTTATCTTTGCTGTAGATTGGTGAGACACATTGGGGTTTTATCGCAGTTACTTTTGCCGGCGGTAAGTGTTATGTGGGGCAGATGTTGTGACATCTGTCGTGGCATGTATTGCTGGAGGCAGGTGTGGCCTAGATGTGATTTAACCCAGCTTTGACATGGGTACCCATGACAATTATTCCTCCTGTGAGCCTCATTATGAGCAGCCATTAGCCTCGCTGCCCATCATAATTCCTTCATCTGACTCCTCTAAACTGAGATCACTGTGACCACGGCACCAGCTGTTAAGTTCAGACTTCTAAACCCTGGGGTACCAGGGGTAAAAATGCTAATTTTGTTTTCACATCAGAGGACCCAACATTGGATAGAGGGGGATGTTTGATCATGCAGGTAGAATAATTCCACCTGCACAATTATCTTACTTTTAGAGAGACGAAATAATCGCATTGCCTCAACCATTTCAGTTATCGTTCACTCTGAAGCTTTCTGTCATGTTTCCATTAGCGGGATCTCACCTGGCCCTCTTGACTTTCGCTGCTGCTGTTTTTTTGCTCTTGACCGTAGTGACAGTGTGAGAGAGTTTAGAGAAGCCTCACACGCAAGCTGTGGAGGTATAATAGCACATTTCCAGGCTCATGTGACAGTTTGAGGCTCTTTTTCAGTTTTCCAGTTCAGTGTGTGCTGAAATGCTCCAGATCACCTGAGGTGTTCTGGTGTGAAGTCAGGGAAAACCAGTCATACGCCACAAACCTTCCAAACGTTGGAATAGCCATTTTTAGTAATACTAATCCATGACAACACTGTAAATGTTTATTCAAACACCCACTGAGAAAGATGAATAGTACCATGTATGTTGGAGTTAAGGGCAGTTTGAAATGGATACCCTGCGCTGGGTTCATTTGTTATTTGCATGTCGTCTCGGTGATCATGAATATGGACCAAATGGAGTGATGCTGCTGGAAATCATTGGGGAAATATTGAGTGTGCACATCCTGCAGTGACGGAAACAATTTAAAGATGTTTTTAACTGAATAGCATCCGAGGTGGACAAGACTAACTCCACTGGACAGTGAACGAGCTCCAACGGTCTAACTTTGGGGTTTTATACATCCAGGAGGAAGAAACACGTGCAGTTCCTCTACTCACCACTGGGCTCTGGCTCCAGCAGCGACTCAATCTCAGTTGACCTCCATCCATATTTTGGTCTAGTCCAAAATATGGATAAATCTCCATAGTTAGATGTCATTCCCGTGACAACTGGACCGAATTTTGTTGTCCCTCATCAGGGAAAAGTAAATAAAGCCATAAATAAATGTTTAATAACATTATATTAAGTTTTTTTTTTTTTTAGTGTTGATGTTGCTTTTGTTCAAAGCAACATCAACAGAGTAATACAATCAACCCATCAATCAGTCACATAGAAGATACCAAAGTAGGCGTAGATACAACAGGATTTCAAGACAGAGGGTGTTCTTGGAAGAGGAAAGCTTGACAACTTCTTGAACGGGACTAATAATTAGGGGTGTGGACTTTTGATTGGCAGCCAACACAGCCAAAGGCAAGCAGTCATCACTTTTGCTACCTAGCACTGTATGGACATCTGAGCTGTGAATATTGACTGGACAGAACATAGTCAAACTGTGGGTTGGTCTGGAAGGGTCTGAGGAAGAAGTTTGGCGATGTAGCAGGCAGCTTGCGCTGACCAAACATCAGAAATATTGCTCCCATTTCTGATTTTGCCACTGAAACAACATTTGAAAGTGGAGATCCAGTGGCAAACATGCTCCACAGCTCCTCTGCGCCTGTTGCAATTCGAGTTGTAGGACCCAAATGTGGGAGATGGAGACAGTAGGAGTACAACAAAACATTCTTAATTTAAAGAAAAAGCTCTGCTCAGGCAGGAATGCAATGAAAAAATAAAACCTTCAATAATGGTAAACAAAAATCAAATAGGAAAAACCCACAAGGCAAGGACTAACGCAGACTGGAAAAAACACAGACCAACAGGGAGGAAAGGAAAGACAAGACAATATATAGAGGCAGGGCTGACGAGACACAGGCTTAAACAATCAACGAAACTAGAAAGGTCACACTAGAACTTAAGACACAAGGACACAGACTTTCAAAGTAGAACAGGAAGTAGGCTACCGGGAACGATGCCAATTAAAGCTAGAAACCCAAAACCATGACAGGATCAGCTGGAGGAGCTAGGGGTCAGGGGGGATCATTTCAGGACCCTTCCAGGCAGAAGTCTGCTGGGACCTGGAGTCACATTGACTGCGTTTACATGCAGTCAATAACCCTTTTAAAACTTGAATATTGGCAATAACCCGAATTTGCACGGCCATGTAAACACCAATAACCCCTTTTAATAACCCGAATTTGCTCATATTCTGGTTTTTAAAAACCTGAATATGACCCCTGGGTTACTCCTTTTAAAACCCGAATATTGGGTCATGTAAACGCCAAACGGGATATCCCCATCAAACGGAACAGGAATTTGTTTTCTGCGCATGCTCTGTTCACAAGGAATCCTGGTCTTTTGAGTCCAGGAAGTTCTTATAAACTCGGCGTAACGCAAGACCACGCCACACCTTTGGAGTGAGGAGGAGACTAATCATCTTATAAATGTAATGAAGGATATGAACATTTCTGCATTTGTAGACGGTAGAAAGTACCGGGATAGCGAGATTTACAAGAAGGTGAGCGAAAAGATGCGCGAAGCAGCATTTGTTTTGAATTTGGATACAGGAAGGGGAAGCGGAAATGATGCTAATTGCGTCATTACGTTCTCCGAGCGTCGCTGGTTTGATCGGGATATCCCGAATGATTAATTACTATGTATACAGGGATAACCCTGTTTGCTCACGCATGGAAACAGAATATTCCGAATGTTTCAGTAACCGGAATATTAGCAATAACCCGAATTTTGACTGCATGTAAACGTAGTCACTGTTGGGTTTTACTGACGAGGTTGCTCTAATCCCAGAAGCTGGAGATCAAGTAACCGTGGGTCATAGCGAAGCTCTGCTAGTCCTCATTTCAGTTCTGGCAACACTCATTTCAGATCTTGTTTTTAGTAGTGACACTTGAAATGAGTATATTTGGAGAAGTTTGATCAGAGCGAATGTGAAGTAGTATTAATTACCATCATAGGTCAGCATAAGTTAATTCAGCCAGGCTAACTGTGATTGACATACGGTGGGAGCGTTCTCGAGTGTCTGTTCTCTTCATGTGGAAGATGGAAAACATGTGGAATTACAAGGGAAAAGAGGCTTCAGAGCCACTCTTCAGAAAACCTGCAGGTGACGCCTCAGGAGGTGTGTCCAGTGTTCTAGTATATGGGATGGAGGAATGGGCTGATCTGCATTTGGACTTTAGAGGACCAACCTGAATATTGTTTCTCTTCTTTCGTGATATTCGCTGCATGATCACCGCATTGTCTTAAAATGACAAGATATAATGACAGTTAAAGTCATTCCCTGAACCTTTGCAATTTGGGAAAAGGGTCATATTTGGATTACAACAAATCGCTGCCTGTCTGAAGAAGTTTAATCATGAGGTTTTTCATGCCAGTGGTGCTTCACGTCCCTTTTGTTTTCATGGGAGCACTTTATTTTGTCTGTGTCGTGCAAACAAAGGTTCTCGTACATAAAAAATCCAAGAAAGAGTGTCCTCACCTCATTGGCCAGGGAGAAGGGGATGACCAGCGTCGCCACCAGGATGTCAGCTGAAGCCAGAGACACCAAGAAGAGGTTCTGCGGGGGCCTCAGGGCTCGGCTGGTGAACACGGCCACCACCACCAGCACGTTCCCCACCACCGTCCCCAGGATGATCACCGACACCACCAGCACGATAAACACCGACACCACCGGGGAGTGCGGAGGCAGAGGAGGGGATCTGGACGAGGACGAGGACGTCTGGCTGGAATTCTCCAAAGAGGAATTTGGTGGAAAAGTGGACGGGAACGTGGCCATGACAGTCGTGGATACATCTTGGAAGTCCATCCTGGTTAAATGGCTGTTTATTTTGCTTGTGTGCTTAACTTCTTTTGCATTTTATACAGGGAGAGGGTGTTTGTACCAGCCAGGGAGAAAGTAAAGTAGCATGAAATCACAAAGGAAAAAGAGACAGAGTTGTGTTTCCAGAGCCGAAAAAAATATCCCCAAAAATATCCTGCAGCTTTTGAATATTTGATTTTTAAGAACAATTAAGCTTTCGGTCAGACTGAAATGACATTTCTCCAGTCCGTGCTGGACAACAGCTTTGGTCAATACTTAGTGATGTGTTACTGCTCGATGCCACCACACATCCTGTCACCCAATCAAAGGTATATTGACACAAGATTTCAAAAATACCTCTGAAGATCCATTCACATCTGCGCACGTGGGAGTCCAGACCTTGACATACTGTATGAAAACCACAAAACTGTCCTACTTATGTCCGACGAGATGCAAAAAATAAAAAAAGACGAGCATATGGCAATATGCTCTAGTTGGAGTAGGGGCACAAACCTTTTTTAGGATGTATGGTATCCCCATACTGCTGCACGCTGACAAAGATCGGTATAGCAGAAAAAAGAATGAAAAGTAGAGAAGAATCGACTGAAAAGACTGACCAAAAAGAAACTGATTAAAAGGATAATCTATTTAAGAAAAAGAGGAGAAAACAATAATAAGAGTCCCCACTTTGATGCGAGTTGTTGCGGAGCTGAGTGACACTGCTGCTGCTGCCTCCTCTGTTCAGTTATTACTGAGAGGAGGAGGACGGCGAGGAAGAGGAGAGCCTAACGGAGAGGAGAGATGAAAGGAGAGAGTGAGAGATCAGTGAGGAGGAGAGAGAGCAAGCATGAGTTCTTTCAAGGAGAACAAGAAGAGGAAGACTAGAGGGATTTGAGAGCGTAGAGAGGAGCTGGAAATGAAGAGGGAGGAAGAAGGTGGATGAAGTGGGAGACGAGAGGAAGGTATTAGAGAGGAGAGCGTGTGGGAGGAGGTGGAGAGATGGAGAGAGCGATGAAGCGGAGATGATGAGGGAGGGAGAAATGAAAAAATAAGAAGAAGACATGATGGGAGGAAGAGAGATGACTGGAAAGTAGAGATAAGGAGATGAAGGTGAAAGAGTGGAGAGGAGGATGAGGAAAAAGAAAGGGAGGATGGAGAGGAAAAATCATGAAGAGAGGTGTAGAAGAAGAAGAAGGAACAAAAGATGAGAAAGTGAAGGGGAAAAGATGATAAAGAAGAAAAAGATGAAAGATGATTAGGTGATTAGATGATGGGATGGAGGATAATAGAGGGACAAGGAAACAAAAACGAGATTAGCATGAATAAGGAGAGGAAGAAAAGACTGGAGAAGGAAGAAAAGGTCAGATGTTGAATGAATGGGATGGATAAATGGGAGACGAAAGAATGGAAAAGGAGATGTGAAGATGAGGAAGAGCGAGGAGGCAGGTGAAAAGAATAAAACTCTACCTTCACCTCAACTTTTGACTGATCAACAATCCATTTCCATCCGTCCAGAGATGAGTGAAACCAGCGTGAGAAACCTTTTATTTAATCACCAGCTCTTAATTCAGCCGCCCTGGCATCAAACGCAGCCATGTAGGCAGATCAACCACAAGCCGCCTGCAGCAAGCTTACGCTTCTCCTGGATCTGAATACAGCCCACAACGGGCGCACGCATTTCTTATCCGAGATCCATCCTGAGGTGGAGGACCTCTGGAGTCAGGCCTCACAAAAACCCAGCGTCGCATGAATCCGGGCGGCGAGGGTAATCCCATGTTGCCTCCGCCTGTGGGCATATTTAACAACAGATCAGTGATGCACACGGTTCATTTTCTCACTGTTGCTGACGGGTTGGATCAGCGTCAACAGGGCTCCCGCGGGAGCGTTCGCATAAAGCACGTCTGCAGACGTTTAGTCAAACTAAAGCACCTCGAGGGCTGGAGGTCGGCGGGAATAATGCCCCTTGATCCCAGAAAACTTAAATGTCACTGCTGGTAAATATGTATAGAAATCTTTATAACGGTAAATGTTTCTGACAAAATAGATTTAGTGCTTCCAGAGGCTGGGATTATGAAGCAGACGTCATCTGTCTGATTTAGCAAGAACCTCGCTGAGGAATCCTCATAAAATTGGACCCTCTCTGCTGATAAACCTGCTTCCAGGACAAGGATAAGAGCCCAGAGAGGGGAATTACCAAGCAGACTCAACACAGTCAGACTCTCATTGTATTAGTAGGCTCAACAAACCATAAGGGGCATCAAAATGATTGCTCTTCAGGCTCTGCACACATCAGTAGCAGCTTATTTCTAAAGACCTGAAAAAGGATTAAAGCAGAAACCAACACTGATGGAGCAAGTAAAACAGGAGAGAAACCCAACGTTGTTTCTGTTCTTATTTGATAAATTATAACAGAATTTTAATCGTACCCTCTCGCTGAAAAATATTTATCTCTGATCAGTGAACACAAACACTTTCAACTGGATTTCAGGCACATGAACCCAATCAAAAAAAAGTTTGTTTTTCATTCAAATTTATGTCACCTCTCCTGCCACCTTAAAGGAGCATGAGGCAGGATTGAGGCAGGATTTATGAAAAAAATTTGTATATGTTTTAAGTTTTCTAGTAATAATGTCAGATGAAGCGTTCCAAACCCAAAAGAATGAGCCCTCTAGTGTATCTCTCCTTTGCCTTGAACAGGCTGTGTGCTGCAAAATGTGCTGCAATTCGGGCCCGAATTTCCCGCACTGTCCTGCAGATGTGATGTCACATGACGCTGCATGCACGGTCTCCCCGTTCTCCCGTGCCGGCTGTTAGCTGCAGTACCCCGACGGCCGTCGTGTTGAAGGGTGGCGCTAGAGAGTCTCATTTCTTAAAAGGAGCCTCATGCTCCTTTAATGGTGTCGAGAAGTTTGTGTTTCCAAAGGATCTCTGGAGCTATGTTGAAGGAGTCTTGCAAGGCACTCTGGTTCCTGGAGGACGGGCCTGGCTCAAACTGATTCTAGACAAACATGGAAAATAAAAGCCAAATGCCATCCATCCCTCACCTGGATATAGGGCACCAGGGCCCCACCCTGGAGCCACGTCAGGGGGGCCCGTCCATGGTTACTAGGTCTTCACCCATGGAGCCCAACCGTACTCCGCAAGAACAAGCAATATGTGTGTGCCTACTTAGGTGTGCCGATCCTCCAATGTGAGTTTCTTCCGCTGGGTGGCTGGACTCTTCGTTGGAGACGGGGTGAAGAGCTCAGCCATCTGGGGGAGTAGAGCCTCTGCTGCTCCACATTGAGAGGAACCAGCTCATATGCTCATATGGTCCAGGCACCTGGTGAGGAAACCTCCTGGAGGATTCCCAGAAGGAGGCTCCGAGCCAGACCCGGGAACGCTGGGAAGATATGACATTGGTTTGTGAATGGCTATTAGCTTAAAGAGGACCTATTATGGCATCTAATACCTATTTTAAACAGGCCTTGAATGTCTTAAAAACAAGCTTTTGATTGTTTTTGCTAAATAAATTAGAAATTCAGCCTCTGAGCCATGTCTTTATCATCCCAGTCTCTAACCTCATTATCTATGCGGGATTCTGAGTGGGCGGGGCTATGATAATGAGGCTCTGTGCTGATTGGCTGCCTGAATGACGCGATACACCGCTACGAAAAAATGGCGGAAGCTCCGGCCGGCGGAGTTAGTTGTGGGCGTGGTTTCACGCATCGGAGGCCAAACTATGTAAAACGCATATCCGTTACGTTTCGTTACGCATTTTCGTTACTCGGAGTTGGCAGGCTGAGGGGAGGCCACTTTATATACTGTATGTTAAAGCAAGAGAAAACGTGTTTTTCATGATAGGTCCCCTTTAACTATTGCCTTTTCTCTACCGCCCCATCTTCTGTCGGAGTTGGGGTTTGCAGATTCAAAACATGTCTTGATGATATGTAAAGCTGCGATATGTAGAAGGTCAGCCTCATTCCTGCTGAGGAGGGAACTGCCACGGTCCAGCTTCTCTGGGGTTTTGCTCCGTCCTCAGTGCAAACTCAGGTCCCTCTGGGAGTGTTTCAGAAGTGGAGCCTCCACGGCTGTGTTTGTTGAAATTATGGGTTTTGTCTTGTTGATCGATTTTGTGGTATCATCAGGAAAAGTTGATTTGAATCTGAAACCTATCCTGCCTCAGAGTATCATCAGTTCTGTTTCATTCCTTCCAGACTGCCAGTGGCAGTAAACAGAGTGGATATGTCTCCTCGCGCTCCGCGCAGGTCGAGATTTAATAACAACAGTGTCACGTGAGTGACGTGTAGGCTACCTGTGCGTCTATAAATACCGCCCGGTAGACTACATCCGGCCTCTTGAATCTTCTCGCTGTTAACCTGACGTACATCGCTGGTTAATCGCTCCGTGGATCCGTGTTTCGGATCTATATTTTCTGCAGGTTCGGGGAGGTAAGCTCAACTCTGGTTGGTGGTGTTTGACAGCCTGCCTGTGACTCTTGGTCGGAGCGCACGTTGTGCCCTCTAAGGCTGTGGCTGTCAAGCCATCTTACCTCTCCCTTTCTCCATCGGGAGGATCCGAGCGCCCGTGTGTCGGGCTGGCTCGCTCCCCAGCCACACAAACGGTCTTGAATTGTTTGTGCTGAGCTGATTCCTCCACATGCTAGATGTCCCAGCCGCGTTCAGTGGTCCGCCCACTGCTCTCGTCTGTTGGTTCCTAGCCTGGCTTGGTGAGTATTTTTTACTTAAGCTTTAAAAAAAAAAAATAAAATAAAAATAAAAATATATATAAATTTAAAAAAATATATATTTAAAAAAAAAAAAAAAAAAAAAAAAAAAAAAAGCTAGTCCAGAGGTTCCGGACGCGTTCTGTGGCGGCCACAGTTCTCGCTTGGATTGCCTGGCTCCACACTGAATTGTTTGGATTAAGAACAGTGGTGTGAGGAGTCTGTTAGATGTTCTGATCGAGTCTCGGTTCTCGCCCAGATTTCCTAACTTGACCCTTTTTATTTTTTGGAGGAAGCGATGATGGCTTGTACATCATGTGGCACTCTACTGTTGGTAGAGGATGGCCATGAATTGTGCCCCCAGTGTCTGGGGGTGGGGCACCTGAGGGAGGCCCTCTCCGACCCCTGCATCAACTGCAGCATTTTGCCGCTCTCGGTGAGAGAGGACCGGCTGCGTCAGGTGGAAGGCCTCCTCTTTAGGAGCGACCTCCCACCCTCTGGGCCCGCTCATGTCAGTGCAGGTTCCCGCAAAAAGCACCGGGACAAGCGCAGAGCGGGGCCCCATGACGAGCGCAGTGGCCCTACGCAGAAGAAGGCGAAGGATGCTCCCTCACGCAGTGAGATGGAGGATTTACGGGCTGAACTGGAGCAGCTTAAGGCCTTAGTGAGGGAGCGGGCTCTGCCCTCCCCACCTCTGGCGGTCCCCTGGGAGTCAGATTGTGGAGACGATGCTATGTCTACCAGGGCTTCAAACTCCATGTTTCAAGGCCGTGACAGTGTGTTTAGCTCTGGCGAGTATCCCTCCCCTGAGCTGCCGTGTCTGGTGGTTGACCCAGCTAGCATACAGGCAGAGGCTGGCTCGGAGACATCCCTCAGGAGCTCTGGGAGCACTGAGCTGGGAGAGGGGCCCTGCCCTTTGCAGGCGACACTACGTGCGGCCCTGGCTAAGGTCGGGCTGGATGATGCGCCCGCTGCCCAACCGGCGAGCAACCCATTCTTTCGCCGGACTCCTGTAGCCCCGCCCTTTGATGTCCCGCCCTCGCCTGCTTTTTTGCAGGAGCTGCGGCGCTGCTGGGCAGATCCAAAGGCGTTTGCCTACCATGGCAAGGATGCGAGGACTTTGGCCTCCATGCGCCAGGCGGAGCAACATGGCCTGGTTCACATGCCTCCCGTGGACCCGTGTATCGCCTCACTGGTCCTTTCACGAGATGAGGCGCTCATAGATAAGGCGCGCTGTCCTAGGCCTCAGTGCCGGGTAACGGATAGCCTTCTCTCGACGGCTTATGATGCGGCAGGCCGCATGGCTCGCATTGGGAACTCCCTCTCCGTGCTCCTCCTCGCCCAGTCCCAGATGTTGCAGTCGGAGCATGAGGGCGGGGAGTTGGGTGACACTAACGACGCTGCGCTCCAAGCCTTCGGGCTGATGACCAGAGAGCTTGGCCGCCTGATGTCCACCCTGGTGGTGACGCGGCGTCAGGTGTGGCTGGCGCAGGCACCCATGTCTGATGATTGCAGGCAGACGCTACGGAAGCTTCCGGTAGTGCCGGGCCAGTTGTTTGGGCCAGAGGCAGAACAGGCGTTGGAGCGCAGGAAGCAGTCGGGTCAGGCATCAGAGGCCTGGGGTCGTCGGAGTGCGAGCATGGGACCCCCAGCTCAGCACTCCAGGAGACGGGGCGCACAAGACCTGCGCCGCTCACATCCCCCGAGCCCCCCTCCGCAGCCCTGGCAGCACAGCCGGGTTGCTGGGGGTGGTGGGCGTCAGCCCAGGGGCGCACACCCTCCACCTCGCCGGTCTCAGCGGGTGCAGGGGCAACACCAGCGTCCCCCCAAACCCCCAAATAATCCTCGAGGCACTCTATGAGGGCCTCGGGCCGGCGGTGGGCAGGTTTTCACATCAGCACCTGGCCTATTGGGCAGCCCATTCTCCAGATGTATGGGTTTTGAGAACACTGTCCCAGGGCTACAGGTTGCAGTTCCGCCGCCGGCCCCCACCACCCTCCGGGGTCAGGGAAACCTCGGTCAGAGACCGCGGGAGGGCCCT
Organism: Cololabis saira; assembly: GCF_033807715.1. NCBI lineage: Eukaryota > Metazoa > Chordata > Actinopteri > Beloniformes > Belonidae > Cololabis > Cololabis saira. The sequence continues at coordinate 14,283,956 of NC_084588.1, read as the reverse complement.
GTGTTTGTCACAGGAGATAGCCAAACTCTTGGACAAAAAGGCCATCACAAGAGTTCACCCACATACACAGAGCAGTGGGTTTTACTCAACATACTTCCTCATTCCGAAGAAAGACACTTCTCTTCGGCCTGTGCTGGACCTTCGGGGTCTGAACCAGTACCTGAAGGTCCTCCCATTTCGGATGCTGCGTACACGCGACGTCCTTCAATCTGTCACTCCAGGGGAGTGGTTCACCTCCATAGACCTCAAGGACGCCTACTTTCACGTCCCAATACACCCAGATCACAGACGGTTTCTCAGTTTTGCCTTTCAAGGCCACGCCTACCAGTTCACCGTCCTGCCTTTCGGCCTGTCCCTGGCTCCTCGCATCTTCACCAGATGCATGAGGGCGGCCTTGACATCGCTATGCCTGTCGGGAGTAAAGATTCTCCCATATCTGGACGACTGGCTTATATGCGCCCCCTCGCTCCAGGAGGCGGAGCTGATGACATCCAGGGTCCTCACACATATCGAGGCTCTGGGCATGTCGGTAAATTGGGAGAAGAGCTTGTTGCGTCCTACGCAGCAGACCACCTTCATCGGCCTGTCCCTCGATTCCGTGTCAATGCAGGCACGCCTTACTGCAGAGCGGGCACAGCGGATTCAGGACCTGCTACGGTCCTTCCGCCTCGGGATGAGGTTGCCCGTCCACGCATGGCTCCGACTGCTGGGGATGCTGTCGGCGGCCTCAGCTGTGACACCTCTGGGGCTGCTGCACCTGCGCCCCCTGCAGATGTGGTTCAACAGCCTCCAGATGGACCCTCGCCTTCACAGGTGGGTCAAGGTCAAGGTTACCCACCAGTGCCTTATTCATCTCCACCGGTGGCAGGACAGCACCTTTCTATTGCACGGTGTTCCTCTCGGCTCAGTCCCTTCGAGGCGAGAGGTGGTGACAACAGATGCCTCACCTCAGGGTTGGGGTGCGGTATGGCAGAAGAGGTCAGTCCAGGGGGTTTGGGGCCCTCTGTGGCGGGGACGGCACATCAATGTCCTAGAACTCCGGACTGTCTACTTGGCGCTGAGGCACTTCTTGCCCTTTCTCAGGGGCAAGCATGTCCTCGTCCGGACAGACAACACTTCGACAGTGTTTCATGTCAACCACCAGGGGGGAACCAGGTCGCTGGACTCCCTGAACGAGGCCCGGAGGTTGTGGATGTGGGCTCATCCTCAATTGGCCTCCTTGAGGGCAATGCACCTCCCTGGCAGAGCCAACGTGGTGGCGGATTCCCTCTCACGCCGGCAGCTGCCCCCAGGGGACTGGCGGTTGCACCCCCAGGTGGTGCGAATGATTTGGGATCGATACGGGGAAGCCCGTGTGGATCTGTTCGCCTCGGAGTGTACGACTCATTGTCCACTGTGGTTCTCCTTGGCAGAGACCAGTGCCCCGCTCGGGATGGACGCTCTCGCCAACACTTGGCCGAGAGGCCTCCTTTATGCGTTCCCTCCGATTCCCCTGGTGATGCCCACGCTTCACAGGGTGAGATTATCGGGTCACAGGGTCCTCCTGGTGGCGCCCAAGTGGCCCTCGAGGATTTGGTTCTCCACGCTCCTCAGCCTGTTGGACGGGGAGCCTTGGCAGCTCCCAGTACGGTCGGACCTCCTGTCCCAGCTGGGCGGGGAGGTATGGCATCCCTCTCCGAGCCTCCTTCAACTCTGGGCCTGGCCGTTGAGAGGGAAGGGTCATTCTTGACGCACCTTGAGCCCTCGGTATGTGAGACCTTGCAGAATGCTAGAGCTCCTTCCACAAGAAGGGTGTATTCGCATTGCTGGGCCGCTTTCTCCTCCTGGTGCAGGGACGGGGGTTTTGACCCGATCTCCTGTCCGTTACAAATTGTACTGCGGTACCTGCAGTATCTGTTTGAGGCGGGCCGGGCGGCCTCGACCTTGAAGGTGCACGTAGCGGCTATTTCTGTCCACCATGGCCACATCGATGGTAGACCAGTTGGTGCGCATTACTGGGTGGCACAGTTTCTGCGGGGTGCCAGGAGACTGCGCCCCCCCAGAGTGCAGCGTGCGGCAGCATGGGACCTGCCGCTGGTCCTGCAGGCCTTGGGCGAGGCACCCTTTGAGCCTATGGCAGGGGGGTCCTTGAGGACGACGTCATGGAAGACCGCCTTTCTGTTGGCTGTTACGTCTGCCAAGCGTGTGAGCGAGCTCCACGCCCTTTCAGTCAGTCCTACGTGCCTTCGGTGGAAGGCAGACAGCTCAGGAGTGACCCTGTGGCCAAATGTCGCTTTCCTGCCAAAGGTGTTACCCCCTGACCATGCCAATCAGGCCATAGAGTTGGCAGCATACCATCCTCCCCCGTTTGAGTCCCGGCTGGAGGAGCGGGCTAATTTGCTGTGCCCAGTCCGGGCGTTGCAGCTCTACCTTCAGGCAACACAGAGCTTTCGACGCTCTGAGCAGTTGTTTGTGTGCTACAGGGGGGCGCACAAGGGCCGTGCCCTGTCGAAGCAACGTCTCTCCCACTGGATTGTTGAAGCAATCAAACAGGCTTATGACGTGGCAGGTAGACCTGCCCCGTCAGGCGTTGTCTGTCATTCCACCAGGGGTGTGGCCACTTCCTGGGCGGCAATGAGAGGGGTACCGTTGTCTGAGATCTGTGCAGCGGCATCCTGGACGGTGCCGTGCACCTTCTCCAGGTTCTATCGCCTTAACGTGGCCTCTGGGTCCACGCTGGCTTCGGCCGTTCTGCCTTTGGCTTCTACGGCTGACCACTAGGTGGGTGTTGTTCCTCGTGACAGTGCTGGTATGAGTCATCCACTCTGTTTACTGCCACTGGCAGTCTGGAAGGAATGAAACAGAACGTAAGTTACGGATGTAACTATGGTTCTGTGAATTCCTGGATGACTGCCAGTCACACCGGTCACTCCGAACTTCCTGCGAGAAGATTCTGGGAGGCCGGATGTAGTCTACCGGGCGGTATTTATAGACGCACAGGTAGCCTACACGTCACTCACGTGACACTGTTGTTATTAAATCTCGACCTGCGCGGAGCGCGAGGAGACATATCCACTCTGTTTACTGCCACTGGCAGTCATCCAGGAATTCACAGAACCATAGTTACATCCGTAACTTACGTTATCACCAGTTACCATGGTGATCAAGTTGTGTTAAAAGGGAGCCACCTTTTTTGACACCAAAAACTCAGAGTTTTGGCTCAACATAATTCTCTAACCTATTATCATCATCACTTTAGAAAGTACCTCTCAGGTGTACCGTTACAGCAGGTCGCCATGACAACTAGCTCCCATCACAGAAACAGAGAGTATAAATAAATTGTGCTTTTGAGAGCTTTTTCTTTTTCCTTTGGCATGTTATCTATCTTTTGTTGCACATATAAGGCCTGCAGGTTTACGAAGCTCAAATCCCACACCAGAGAGATTTATTCCCCCACTCAGAATCCACTCAGGGATGGAAATCCTAAAGATTTGAAGTACTAAGAAGTGTCTCCAACAGATGGTGATAAGGGACCTCATATGAACGTACCATATGAAAAAATGTGTTTTTTGAGCAATGAAATTCGTGCATTTATTCAACAAGACCCAACAAAAATTATATATTATATATAAAATTTTGTACCACAAAGATGATTAAAGATGTACAAAATTCAATCACTGGAAGGTCTCTGAACTGCTTTTTCTGTTGACCAAAGTAACTGACGGCATGAAAGGGACCTCAATGTACTTCAGGTCATTGTTCTTCTTCTGGACTTTGGGAAAATCTTCTTTGGGTCTGGGAGCTACAGATGTCTGAGTTCTGGTCCCTGTGCAACTGATACTGAACTGGCTCGTCTGCGTTCAAGGGGCGGTTTGATAACTTCGTTGTGAATAATCTTTTCCCCTGTAGAAATATTATTAATTTAAAATTATTTAGAAATGGGTGTATTACTCTACCAGAGTAATGGGGCAATTGTTATTACCCTTATTGCCTGATATGTTAAATAATACACAGAAAATGTAATTTTGTGTTTATTATATACTGAAATTATAAACCCTACCAATTGTGCCTTTCCCCTCTATTTACTGTGTTTATTTTTTAGAATGATTTTATAATCTTGATGTTATTGTTATTGTTATTGTTTCGATTTTGGGCATAGTGCAGAGGTGTCAGAAAGGTATGTATCAAATATCTGACATGAGGCATCAAGGGGTTAAGCTCATTGCTTATTGCCTCTTTGGCATTGAGTTAACACACACCTGAATGCTCCAGACCAGTAAACTGCCTAAAGAACGGCTTCTATAGAAATGATTAGCAGTACCTGGCAGCTCCTTACTGTTTGAAATCCTGTGGATGAAGTAAGGGCGTACTCTGATTTTTAACACAACACTTCTGTATTCTGGTTTGGTTTTTGTTAAATAAATAATGACGCAGTGTAATAAATCTTGCCTTGTTGTTCTTGTTGTTTGCCAAGTTCTAAGAGCTGGAAAAGGGGAAGGTTTTTTATATCACCTCATCATAGTCCTCAGAATGTAAAGAAGATTTTATTCGCTTTTTCGCCTAATTCTACTTTTTTAGGTTTGAGCAGGAAACATTCCACTGGCGTTTTTTTAGTGCAATCACACACATTAGCTGGGCTACATCCCAGAGATATAAAGCCAAAGGGAGACTGAAAGGTTTTCTGGAAACAATGTGAGCTGTTTTTTATCTGAAAGTAAAATCCCAAGAGGCTGTCTGCTTGGGTTTCAGTCTGAAAAAGAAAACAAAAAAATAAAATCATATTTGTAGCTGCAGTGAGGACACTATTTCCTCTGATGTTCATGAAGGGTTTCCAGGACTGTGAGGCATCATGACTGTGTGTCGTGGTAGCAAAGCTTCATGTCACCGACGGCAACCGTGCGGCTCACTCGTGTGTTCTTAACAGCTTTTGGACAACACAGTGGAACACAATTAATCAGACTTCTGAACACACACACACACACACGCACGCACACACACACACACGCACGCACGCACACACACACTTGTCTAAATGAATAATCTGTGCAAGGTGTTGGTGCTACAATGAGATCTGTTGACCAGCTCCACATTTTTGCCTTCTTCTAGACTGTTTAATGTTGCTTTCCCAGCTGCTGACTAACATGCCACTCTGATTTATCGTCCATAATTACCTTATTATGTCGATAGTGTTGACAAGCAGCCTGCTTACAGAAACGGCAAACAACACGAGGAATCCATTTAGAGGTGTCTCTCCAAACCCCTGATCAATTTTAATCCAATATTCACTCTTCTAGCTCTGTCTGACTCCTTGGCCGCTGATTTCTGTTGAATGCTGGTTAACGGTGGGCCTATCAGAGCTGGGATAATCATCCTCTCTGCATGCTCGATATCCTTTTTCACATTAGTCACGGTCAGTTGGTTCACTGTGATTGCAACGTGTATTAACTGGTTGCTTGTGGACCTGTTGACGATCACAGCACATTTGTTTTTTTTCTGCAGAGTTTGACCAGGAGAGCTAATTGTGTGCGGGCACTGCCTGAGGATGCAGCAAGATAAAGCAGCTCTCAACTCTACCACCTTACACGGACTTTAATTCATCCAGCCGAGGCAATGATAAAAGCCTATTGTATTAATAATTAAACATAATCATCTTTCGGTGCTCAGTCATGCTGTGGAGGAGGATAAAAGTGTTTCCTTTCATATGCACAATAACTAGAAGTTCGTAGGAGGGACACCGAAGCATGTACATGAGGAAAGGGCCTTTGTCAAGGATGCAAACGAGTCTTACTTTTTGAGGTAAGAGAAAAGATTGATCCACCTTAATCTGCAGACTCCAGCCCAGAGGACTGAGCTGAGTGAAAAAAAAAAAAAGAAGCTCTCGCCTTGAAGTTTCCAAGATTTTTATGCCTTCTGATGAAATAATAATTACAGCTTTAGAGGACATTTTTCTCATGCCATGCCATTATGATAATAAAAAGACAAAAGAAAAAAAAGAAGTGGGACAGTTCGATGGAGACATTTTTCACACCTTCACAAACTTCATGCAACATTGGTGACGTTAGTGTCTGATTGTGTCCATTTTGCTGTTTACCAATGGAAACGCTGAAGGGTCCGAGCTTATGAGGTGAGAATACTGCCATTATCTGAAACTGAAAGAAAAAATGTTGAAAGCTTGAAAATCAGGGTTTGAAAATTTAAAATCTTAACTAAATTTTTGAAAGTCTGAAACAAAGTTTTGAATCTCTGCAAGTATAATTTTGTACTTGCATTTTTATTTTTCGCAACTGCAACATGCATATTTCAGCCTCACAGTTTCAGAGATTCAAACGTCTTATTGCCCCCTTGCTGTTTTTCAAGCTTACATTTTCAGAGTTTCAAATATGGCACTGTTTTCCCACCACATTATGTTTGCAAAATTGAAACCTCGTAATATGAGATCCGTTATATACCGTTTAACATGTCGACCCCACTTTGGAATAAAAACTGACAGTCACATTTACCCGACGGTGGGTTCGTACAAACAGGTGGTTTGTGGTAGTTTCAGATAACAAGAGGTGACAAGAGGACATTTCTGTTTATAGAAAACTAATATTTGTTGTTTGCAGCAGAAAAAAACCTGCTGAACCCACAACAGTGTTCAGTGTGAGGATGTTGATTTCCCTCCAAACACGGGTCATGTGGTGATTCAGGAACATGAGAATACATTTGAAAAGATCTATATAAGCCAAAAATAATAATTACATCAATGAACAAAGTAGCGGATTATTCGGAACCATAATGACAGAAACAGAGTCCGTTTGGTGTCGGCTCTGTTTGTAGGTGCAGCTTCAATCAGAAGTGGATCCGGGGATGAGACCCCCGTCTGTGGTGATGCATTACAGCGGGACGTCTGTAGCCACAGAACCACTAAATCACCCTGAAATCACCCAGCTGCTGCAGCAGCGGTTTAAGAAAACACCTTGAATCACGACTGACAGCTCTGTGCCAACTACTTAAAAAAAAAGAAAAAGAAGAAATCCACTTAATATCCTGGAGAGTGAAGTGAAGGGTGACGTCTGCCGACCCCCAGGGTGTCATATCACCAACTCAGGGACAATTCGAGGCTGAGAGGCAGATTAGCTGAAATAGGAGAGCGACAGGAGGACAAACACAAACAGTGAACGCAAACGCGGAGGGAAGGCTTCGCAGTTCGTGTCAGTGCAATTTCTCCAAAGCTATCGCCACAAAATGTATGACGCCTGACAAAAAGAGATTTAAATCTCTGCCCTAGATCCAGACGCCAGAAGAGAAAGGCAATCATGCAGCGCAAATAGAACTCAGGGACACTGCTTATGAACATGAGTGATGAATATTATTGAGCTCATCAGCTGGGAGTCCTGCAGGACGCTGACAGCAAAAACAGTGTTAGCGTCATCACAGTCGGGTTCACTGAGGAAGCTTAGTTGCTGGGAAACAAAGTGCCAACATCCCAACTTCCAGGCTGCAAAGACAGAGTGGAAATAAGAAAAGTTGTAGTCTCTCAACCGACCACTAGGGCCGGGCCGTAGACTGGACCAGACTGATGACCCATGAGCATCACCCACAGGTCTTCTGAAGAGGTTTTTCCTGTACTGTGCTACGCCGAGGAGCAGGGGACCTGACGAGGAAGTGATAATGGCTAGTCATTGGTTGAGCTGACCAACAACCAAAAGTCTATGCCTCATATTAGAAATAAATGTATTGATTTATATAAATTTACCTGATCTGGTATCAAAAAATCCTGCTCATTCCTGCTGTAAAGGTGAACATTTTGACAGGGGAGTTAGTGGAGACTGACTCCGTTTTGGATCCGGCCTCCAGTAGTCAGTTGAGGAACTGAAATATGTATTTCCTCTGGTTTGACTTCAGTGTGGTAATAAAATTGTTGGCGATTGGGACTGGCTCCAAAGGTGAGTGAATGTCCATGGACCTCCAAGATCTGACATGTTTGTTATCTCCACAGAAGTTCTGTTGGCCTCCGTTGGGTTCTTTCCCACCTTAAGAACATCTAAACCAGAAGACCAATTGTTTTCCTCCGGAGCTTGCAAATTCAAGCAAACACAAATGTAAAACTCCTCTAGTTTCTCCTTACTGGAACTAGATGAACCAGAAGTTGATATGCATATTTTTCCATCAACAATCTGTTTTTCGTACAATTTTATTATTGTTTTCTAAGTGGTCTTATCCATGAGTCCAGAAATAAAATCACAAGTCTGTATCTGAATCCTGAGTGACCATCTTGATACTGTAACTATGAAAGGATTCTAACTTCAAAGACCAAGTGATGCTTTTTTCTTCTTCTTCTCTTTGTGCGTCACACATCCATTAGACATTGAAACCATGCTGCTGAACACGCTGACGCTGTGCACTCTTGTTCCATTTTTACCAACATGACTAAGACTTTGCATTATTATTGTCAAAGTGTGCAGTGCTGGTAGAGTTGTTGCTGGGGCTGAACAAACAGCTGCCTGTGGATTTCTCCGTCATTTCTGGCTGAACCTTCCCACCTTTTGACTTCTGTTTTTTCACAAGATGATGCACAACTGATGTCTTGCTGAGCTTTTATTCTAATGTTGATCTCACAGCTGAAGAACAACAGTGTGTGAAATTCCAAGTGCAGCCTCACTGGTTCCATCAGAGTTCACCAGGTACGTAGCTGCTGCTAATCAAAACTGCTTGATTAACTGGTCAAGTGTGAGCACTTTGCTTATCTGGAAAATTCTGGTGTGTTATAATGTCAAAGAGGAAAGAAATCAGCAGCGATCATAAAAGAAGGAGCAACTGTTGCTGCACAGCAACGTGGGAAGTGTTATAAAACCAATTTTTAAACAATTTATGTTCTTCAGTGAGAAATACCTTTCACAGGTGAAAACATTCCAGGCAGTTGTCAATCTTTTTGGGCAGCTCATTGAGTTCACCGCAAAACCAAAAGTACAATGCACGGAGAAATGGCAAAAACACAATCACTAAAAACTGAGCGTGTTCAACGTTAATGTTCCTCCCAGTACAACTAAATATAGACAATACAGCTTCTGGGGTCATCAGGAAGAAGCTTTTTCCTTTGAAAAAGAACATGCTGTCACATTTCAAGTTTGACAAAGCTGTCTCTGAACAAAAGACTTCTGCAACGATGTCCCTTTGACAGACGAGACCAAAGCGGAGATGTTTGGCCATGATGTCTTATAACAACCATCAAGCAGGTGGTGGAGGGGTGATGGTGTGGGCTTGTTTTGTAGCTACAGGACCTGGACAGCTTGCTGTCCCTGAGTCAGCCATGAAGTCCTAAGTATTGTTGAATCAAACCTGAGGACATATTTACAACCTGGCTAAATTGTGTCATGTGAGAGGGGGAAGATCCCCCCCAAAAACATCAAATCTCCATCAGAATGGATAAAAACCAAACTCACGGTGTTGCAATGATCCAATCAACATCCAGACCTCAAACTAAGTGGACCGAAGAGCGCTTTGTATAAATGAATCCCTACAAACCTGATTGAGCTGAAGTAATGTTGTACAGGACAGTCACGTCCTCACTTGTAAAACCTTACAAGTACGAGCAAATACGCTGTTGTTGCTTCAGTTTCGCGCCAATGCAAACGCAGCGACGTAACCAGAGGTGTCAAAAGTATTCACATTCATTACTCAGGTAGAAGTATAGATACTAGAGTTTAAAAATACTCCTGTAGAAGTTGAAGTATCATCTCAAGTTTTTTACTCAAGTAAAAGTATAAAAGTACTGGTTTCCAAACTACTTAAAGTATAAAAGTAAAAGTAATGTAAGGGGGAAAAAGCCATTAAGGACAAAAGCCATTGAAAATGAATGCATCTTAGTATAATGTAAATATATTAAAGAACCATATATGTGTACTATTGAGCATTAACATGTGTTTCAGAGAGCAGCAGATATGATGACTAGTTACCTATAAGTATTGTAATGGTGCAAAAAGTCAAACTTCAGAGGCATGTTATCATTTATCCTAACCTTTATTGGAATGTACATCCAAGTTTAGTTGCAGGAATCTGAGGGAACGGATGTAAGAACAAAACTGGACAAGAACATCTGAAACAACCACAACCAAATTCACTCTATCCGGATGGAGCAATTTAACTGGATAGTTTTTTTTTAAAGGCCAAAATGAAATGTAAGGAGTAAAAAGTACAGATAATTGCGTGAAAATGTAAGGAGTAAAAGTAAAAAGTCGTCTGAAAAATAATTACTCCAGTGAAGTATAGATAACCAAAATTTCTACTTAAGTAAGGTAACAAAGTATTTGTACTTCGTTACTTGACACCTCTGGACGTAACTGACATTTGCAGTGATGTAACTGACTCCTCTTAGCACCCGAGCTATGAAAAAACAAACCGGTTCTTAGCTGGTTCGCAAGTTGAACATGTTGTGAACCAGCACCAGCACAGGAACTGGTTTGGTGGAAAAGAGGTAACAGTGGTTGAGTGTGTGACCAGTCAGCAGCACAGGAGCACCACAGGGGACTGTACTCTCCCCATTCCTCTTCACGCTGCACACGGTCAGACTTCCAGTACCAGTGGGAGCCCGGTCATCTGCAGGAATACTCAGATCACTCTGCAGTTGTATCGTCTACAAGAAGTAATAGAGCTGACTGGACCACTGGGTGAAGGTAAGGTCCTTCATTGTTTGCAGCAAGATGTTACAACTTCTTTAATTCTGTTGTGGAGAGTTCAATCTCATCTGCAGTCATGTGTTCGGGGAGCCACGTCAGAATCAGGCGGCCAGTATTTATAGATCAATAAAGTTTAATTGAGTTGAATCTGCAGAGACCCCCTTTCCCTTTATGGCTCAGTTTTGTCTTGAAATGTATAATTGTGTGCCTCCCAGTTCAGTGCAGCTTAGCTTTGCCCCATATGAACCGTATAAAGTTATACACATAACCCAGTTTGTTTTTCTTCTAAAACTAAAATACTTGCATGGTGTGAGAAATATTTTCACTATGTAATTGTCAAGTCTACCTATAATACCATATGTTATCACAGCAGCCGCAAAAACAACCAAGGAAAATTGGAGAAAGCTTTTCTACTTTCCAAAACTAGAAACTAATCATAAATGTTACAGATTATACAAATTAGAGCCTTTATGGCAGAACACTGTGATCTGGAACATGTGGTTTTGAAAACTACCAAAGATGATCAAAGGTAACAGGATGTACTCATCTCCCCGTATAAAATAGGTGTGAATACAAATCTCACAAAGGTATTCATTTTCACTGTCCAATGTTGTTTTAGCAAGTAACAGCGTTTGTATAATTTAAAAAAAAAAAGAAAAATTTACTCGCAACAAGTCTGACTGCAGATGACGATGCTGAAGAACCTGCATAGCCTCTGGAGGGCCAACAAACTACAAGTTCAGCCTTTATGTAACTCTGTTCTAGGAGAATTCAAATGACCAGTCATCATTTGTAGTCACATAACTGGGCAGATTTAAGTTCTTTACTGTGAATCTCTTAAAGGATCAATTTTATGGCTCTCTCAACCTTTAAGGGTTCAGAATTGACTAGAACTGTAATAATCCAGTTTTCAGGCTAAACATCCAACGGTTCAGATGCTGCCCCTGCAATCCCAACTCATATATGGATGGATGGATGGATGGATGGATGGATGGATGGATGGATGGATGGATGGATGGATGGATGGAAAGATAGATGGATGGATGGATGGATGGATGGATTGGATTGGATTGGATGGATGGGTGGGTGGGTGGATGGATGGATGGATGGATGGATGGATGGATGGATGGATGGATGGATGGAAAGATAGATGGATGGATGGATGGATGGATGGATGGATGGATGGATGGATTGGATTGGATTGGATGGATGGGTGGGTGGGTGGATGGATGGATGGGTGGATGGATGGATGGATTGGATTGGATGGGTGGATGGATGGATAAATGGATGGATAAATGGATGGATGGACAGATAGATGGATTGGTGGATGAAAGGATAGATGGATGGAAAATGGAAGGATGGATGGATGGATGGATGGATGGATGGATGGA